>NC_059477.1:25889021-26106981 GCF_018139145.2 Gymnogyps californianus | reverse complement strand
ATGCAAGGTTGCTGCTCCGCACAGTCCAAACCCAGGCCAGGGAGCGTGTTAGCAGCTTGGCAAGCTCGCTCTGGCATGTTTGGGGGTGCAGCTTTGGTGCACCTTTCCCATGGGGACCCTGAGCGCCTCCTGGCTCTGCCCCATGGCTTTCCCCATCTCCTTCCCAGGGGAAGCAGGAGGCAGAAACTTGGGGCAGAAACCTCCTGCAGCCCCAGCACCCGACCCACGTGCTTAGGGTGAGACCAGGGCAGCATGCTCAACATCTCAGAGAGGTTTGCTGGCTGCTGACAGGCTGAAGGGGGCTTCCCCAGCTCCTGCCCCCCTGCCTCTCTGCACCCCTACCCTGCACTGCAGCATGCCTCCCCCCCCCGCCAGCAACCCCAGCACTTCATCTTCTGCAATTCCCTTGGTGTTGGTTCCTTCACCTGCGCGGGTGACCCTTTTGGTGGATGCTTTAAAGTGCTTAGTGCAAGCAAACCATATGAAAGCACAGGCCACTGGGAGATCTGCAGGGAGCAGGTTAGCCTTGGCCAGGGCAGTGGTCCCGACCTGGGTGGGATGCTGCCCCACGACCGCTGTGGGATGGAGAGGGCAGAGTCACACATCTGCGTGGGCTGGGGACCTCGCTGGAGCAGTGTGCGAGCCCTGGGCAGCCTGGGCTGAGGAAGCTGCTGGGGAGCTGGAGCAGATGCAGTGCCAGGCAGCCAGGCTGCACAGGCGAGCAGAGCCTGAATCGAGAGAGAAAACCAGGAGCGATTGGCACGTGCGGGCTGGCAGGCTGGAGGCTGCGAGGGGATGGGATTGCTGTTTATAAATACATCAAGGGAGTAAACACAAGGGAGGGAAGAGAGCTATTTAAGCTAAGGGACAATGCTGGCACGAGAACAAATGGTACAAACTGGCCATGAATAAATTTATGTTGGAAATGAGAAGCTGAGTGAGATTCTGGGACGAATTCCCCCCAGGAGCAGCAGGAGGGGAAAGCACAACTTTGCAATGGCACTTGCTCTGCTACCAGAGGCTGCTGTGTGCTACCGTGCCTGTGCAGCGGGGCTGAGAGGTGAGGGCCTGGGGTCCCCAGCCCCTCGCCTCCATGTCACAGCCACCCTGGCTCTGTGTGGCACTGGCAGCACAGCCCCCTCTGGCTCCTGGATGGGCTGGTGCAGGACTCCTGGGGTGATGGCTTGCAGGGAGAGCTCATTCCCTGGCACACAATTTGGGTGTGCTGTCACAGATGCTGCTGCTGAAAGCAGGATGGTGCCAATGTCCCCCTGCTTTACTGATGTCACTGGCAGCGCTGGGGCAGATGTGCTGGGGAGGTGTCCTTGCCCGTGCACGTGGTGCATCCCTCTGCCATGCATTGCATCCCCATGCTCCTGACCCACCAGGAACAGGGAGCCCTGGTCCAGATCCTGCCCACTCCCGGGGAGCACTGGGCTGCATGCTGGCCCTGATGCAGCAGCCTGGCAGTGACCTGCTTGCCCTGCCCGGTGCTGGGGCTTGGGTGCCTCCCGCCGCTCTGCCCGGCTGGCGGCACAGCCCGCGGCACAGCTGAGCACTTGGTATTCCGGCAGCGAGCCTGCTTGGCACGAGAGGGGCTCTGCCGGCTCCACGCGCCCACGTCTCCGCTGCTGGCTCAGGCCTGGCCAAGGGGGCTCAGCTGGCATGGGCTGGCCCGTGGCACAGAGAGAGGCACATCTGCGGTGGCACGAGGGGTCCCGGCCCCTCCGGGATGTGCCCACAGCATCCCCTGGGCCCCCTGCCACCCCACTGCTCTCCCTCCTCCTGGGAAAGCGAGTCAGGGTGCCGTGGAGGATGCTCCAGGGCTTGGCCCTTCACACATGGGGGAAACCAGGAGCCCAGCCCAGCATTGGTGTGCCCTGCTCTGCCAGGACTGGGGCTGCAGAGCCCGATGACCCATGGAGGCGGGAGCCCCGGCCCCCACAAGCAGGGCTGCATCCCACAGAAGCCATCCTGGCAGCTCTGCGTGGGGCAGGGGGCTGCACCGAGGGGCTGCTGGTGTGGGGGACGGTTGTGCCGCTGCCGGAGCTGGGGTCGAGCCAAACTGGCACCGTTCCCCAACCCCTCCTGGGAGCGGGGAAGGGAAATGATGCGACCGTGCATGAGAGGGGACGTTTGCAGAGGCGAAAACATCCCACTGGCTCAGAAAATTGCTGCAGAATCGGGCTTGAAATGAGTTGAAATTGCTGAATCCAAGCAGATCTCATATCCTGGGCAGTTGCAATGCTGGCGTCAGCGCTGCGGCTTCCTTCCCAGGGCATCCAGGCAGGGCCTGGCTGTGCCACACAGGGGGAGCACGCTGCTGGGGACGTGGTGGGGGGCTGCCATGGGGGGGCCGGGGCATGGTGAGGGGCTCCGGGGCCAGGATGGCTGCAGCAGGGGGCAGGAGCAGAGCAGGGGGCAGCGTGCATGGGTGTGCCATTGCCCCAGCTCTACCAGTGTCATCCCAGTTTGGCCCGCAGCTCCTGTGCCGTGTCTCCTGGCCAGGGGCATCCCTGTGCCTTCAGCTGCCTGCGCTCACTCAGGAAGCAGCATTTCCAATTTTGGAGGCTGCTTTCCTTTATACCACAGCCCTGCCCATGCTAATTTGCTCTCTGGGCTGGGGTACCTGGAGATCACCCTCAAGGTTACCCGTGGACTGGCATCCCCGCCAAGCCCAGGATGGAGAGCACTCTGGTGTCTTCCCATCCCTGTCCCCATCCCCATCATGCCCAACAGTGATGACTGTTCTCAGGGGTGTCTCTATGCTGGGGTGCTCGCTCCTACACGGTGTGTGCATGCCCAGAGCTTGCCTGCCAGCTGCGTGTCCCAGCAGGGATGTGGGAGCAAGGCTGGATGTCCCAGCAGAGACTTGGGAGCAGGGCTGTGTGCCCCGGGCGTGCAGGAACAGGACCCGCTGGCGCCGCACGTGCCGCAGCTCGTTTCCCTCACATGAAAACGTTTGGCTGGAAGCTTAGCGCGGCCTCTTGTCTCCTCGGAGCAATCAGGATTTGTTGCTGCTTGCAATGTTTAACGTCGTCTTCCAGAGGCTAAATACCGTGGGGAGCCGTGTAAGCTGTGGAAATACCTGTGTGAGCTGGGATCAGCCGGAGGCTGGCACAATGGGCTGGCAGCAGCGGGGATGGGGGACGGGGAGTGCGTGGGGCTGGTCCTCACACCCCCAGTGCTCATGGGTGGGCTGGCATGAGCCGGGGTGAGGATGCTGGGGGCCAGCACCTTGCTCCCATGGGACTCCCCACAGCAGGGAGGCAGGACGGCGAGGCCCAGGGGTTGGAGGGGACTTGAGGGGCCCTGTAGCTGTGTGGGGTGGGGAGGAGAATGCCAGGGCCCCCGGCGATCTCTAGCTGGGATCTGCCTGCCGAGGCACAAGCAGCTATTTCTGTCAAGGTCAGCGTGTCTCCACGGCAGAGAGCAGGGAAATGAGGAATCGTGTCGAGAAATTACCTCTCTAATGGGGTCTCCCCTGCACATGAGCGCGGCGCGGGGATGCCGGCGTGTGGCGGCTGAGCGGGGAGACCGGCACGCAGTGCGGGAATCCTGCTGCTCCAGCCCCAAGGCTGTGGCACCCATGGGTGCCCGGCGAGCGGAGCAGGTGCCCAGGGGCCCATGCCCCAGGCACCATCTCTGGCTGGACACGTGCTCCAGCCCTGCAAGGCACTTTTCTGGGTCAGCTGCAGGGAGGAAATCATGTTCCTGGTGCAGGCAGGCTCTCCTCTGCCCTTCCTCCTCCTCCTCCTCCTCCTCATGCACTCCCTGTTATCTAATTGGGTTTGTCATGCTGGAAAGGCAAAGCCCTTCAGGACTGTGCTGTGCTCTCGCCGGCACGATTTCACAGCTGGCCTCGGCACCCTGGCAGCCGACAAGTGAGTAACTCAGCTGGGCGCCACAGGCACCCCTGCCCTCCCTATGTGCCTCTGCAGCCGGGCTCGCCTGCCTGGGGCTGCAGGGGACAGGGGACAAGGCCACCGCCACCGCTGGACCTTCTCCTCCAGCCCTGCCCAACACTGGTCCCTGTCCCCCAGCTGTCTGTCCCCACATGCCCCAGCCTCTGCATCCTGTCCCCATCCCTCACCCCGCTCCAGGGTGATTGCGATGCTGCCTGGAGATGTCTGAACCAACATGAGATGGAAGCGTTCAGAGAAATGACATTTCCTCCAGCCTGGGAAGCTCATCCTCCGTTTAAAGAAAACTAATATAAAAGCTGCCCTGGTGTGCAAGGGGCTGATGGTATCAGGCTGGCAGCCTCCGGCTCTCGGAGCCACAATAAATCTCAGCAAGGAGCCGAGCCAGCTCAAGCAGCCCCACACAGACTTGCTGGCACGGTGGGGAGGGGGGTGCTGAGCCATGTCCCAGGGGTGGTGTAGGGACGCACAGGCTAGAGGGGACGGCTCAGTGTGGGGTGGGGTGACCCACTGGGCTGGTCCCGAGGGTGCAGAGAGCAGGGAGCCCGTGGCAGTGCTCCTGCTCACACCGGCATCGTGCCATGGTGGGGATGGTGCCAGGACCGGTGACAGCTCTGGGGCGTGGGGCCATGTGGGTGGCGAGGGCTGCTCCACGGCCTTGGCTTTGTGTCCCCGGGGAGCTGAGCTCTGTCCCGGGGAAGCACTACGGCATTTGCTCCTCCAGCAAAGCAAGTAGCAGCGCTGGCATCCCGTGGCGGGTGGGATGGGGACCGTCCTTCCCCCCGGGGCCGGCTGCTCCCCACTGCTGCCGTCGGCGGGGCTGGGCTGCTGCCCTCACCTGCCCTGCGCCCTGCCGCGGCAGGACCCGAAGGCGGGATTACGATAGGAGCCAGGGAGCGCGGCTGGGGGGGGGGGGGGGGGCGATCCTGCCCGGCCCGGCTCTGCCCTGGCGATGGCGGGGACGGGCCGGGCCGGGCCGGGCCGGGCGAACGGGTGCTGGTGAGGGCGGGTGCCCGGCGGGGCCGGCGCTGCGCACCCTCCGCGGCCCAAACGCGGGGCCCTGCTGCCCCCTGCCGGAGCCGCCCACCCACCGCCCGGCCTGCGGCTGCCGGACTGCCGGGGCCTGGCCAGAGCCGGCAAGGGCTAGAGCTGGCACCCTGGGTGCCTTCGGGCTGGCTTCTCCCTGCTGCGGGGCAGAGCGTGCATTGGAGGTGGGGTGGGAGGGAAGCGCCCTGCCACCCCCTGGGCACCGGAGATGCTGCCCGCTGCCTCCGCTCACCTCCCTCGACGCCCGTCCCGTTCCCTGAGGCCGAGCCCCGTTCCTGACCTGCCTGGCGTCTTGCTGCGCCTGTCGCCAAGCCGCCAGCTCAGATCCTGGCCGGGTCCCCGGGATGGCTGTGGAGTCATGTCTTGCTCAGGCAGCAGGGCCGGCAGCGTGGATGGTGCTAGGAGTCACTGCTGAGGCGAGTGGGAGCTCCCCTCTTTCCAGTCCCCCCTTTCACTGCTGCCCTCCTCCCGCCCCAGCTGCCATGGAGCAGCAGGGATGCTGCCCTTCACTGGGAGCACAGTGGCCCTGGCTCGTCCCGGGGCTGTGGGGGCTGCGGGACCCCCCGGGGCCAGCCCGCGCCTCGGCAGGGCTGGTGCCAAAGGCGGGTGCCTGGGAGTGGCAGCAGCGGGAGATGAGAGGCTGCCGGGGAGTGCGGTGCTGAGCTTTGAAGACACCCTGACAGGCTGTCGGGGCCCTGCCAGCCACGCTGACAGCCTGGTGCAGAGACACCCCCCCCCTGCCGCTGCCACGCTCTGATCACAGCCTCGCCCGTCACTTCAAAGCACCCGCCGGGCTCAAGTGGGCTCCCATGCAGCCTCCCGCCCCATGGCTCCACTCCTCCTGCCCCATGGCCCCACTTCTTCTGCCCCACAGGGCCCAGATCCACTGGGGTCCCCAGCTCCAGGGTGGCGGACCAGGGTACAGCACTGGGGCAGGTACACATGTGGTCCAGCAGGCTGGCAGGAGACGATGGCCTCCCAGGCCTGGCACTGTCCTGCCTCTGTGGGGCAGAGCCCCCAGCCCCAGAGCAGCTGCAGTTGGGGACCCTGGGGGTCCAGGCAGGGACCCAGGGCGGACTGCAGTGCCAGGGCAGGGGACGAGCTGGGGTCGAGCATCCCTGGGCATGGGGCTCACACAGGGTGGCTGGGACAGGGCATCACCGTCTGGACACTGGTGCCCACTGTGCTGGGGCACTGGGGGCTGCCAGTTCACCCTGCCTGGGGTAAGGCAACACACCCCCCCTGTCCCAGCCTGGCTCAGGGAGGAATTTTCCATTCCCGAATGGAGGTTGGGGGAAGGCGTGTGTTTGCAGCAGCCCCCTCCTCTCCCTCCCCTCGCCCGTCACCGGAGCAGCTCAGGAAGGCGCCTGCCACGTTCGCCTCCAGGAAGGCGCAGAGCAAAAGCCTCCCAGGAGGGAGAGCTCCCTGGAGGGGACCGGGGACCCCGGGCAGCCTCAGGAGCAGCCTGCACCCCACTTTCCAGAGAAGCCACCCTGCTTGCAGCCATGCCACTGCCCCTTGCCTGCTGCCGGGACGGGGAAGCCCTGGCAGCAGCTCGGGACGGCGGCACTGCCCAGCTTGCCGTTGGCGTCCTGCGAGCCACCAGGATCCCCGGGCTGCACTACATGTGCACCCGGCCGCAGTCCCGCCTGCGCCGCCTGCTCTGGAGCCTGGCCTTCCTGGCCTCCGCCGGGCTGCTGGCCACCGGCGCCGCCGACCGCCTGCACCACCTGCTCTCACGCCCCGTGCACACCCGGGCACGCCTCGCCTGGGCCCCCCAGCTCCGCTTCCCGGCCATCACCCTCTGCAACTCCAACCGGGCACGCTTCCTGCACCTCACCAAGCCGGACCTCTACTCGGTGGGGCAGTGGCTGGGGCTGGCCCGGGAGAACCGCTCACTGGTGCCCGAGATGCTGGCCGTGCTGGGGGAGGACCGGCGCGCGTGGCTGATGCGTCTTGCCAACTACTCACGCTTCTTGCCGCCCCGCCGCTCTGAGCGCACCATGCAGAGCTTCTTCCACCGCCTGGGCCATCAGATCGAGGACATGCTGGTGGAGTGCCGCTTTCGGGGAGAGCGCTGCGGCCCCCAGCACTTCGTCCCTGTGAGTCCCCTCCTGGCAGGGGCAGGACAGCTGGACTGCCCCATGGGTGCTGGGAGCGATGCTTCACAGCCCCCCCAGCAAGGGCAGAGGGGTCGCAGCGTGGTGGGGGAGGCTTAGATGAGCCCTTCCAAGGGCCATGCAAGACTGTTCCCCCTTCCAGCACCTCCATGGGATTGGAAAGGGGTCCCTGGACCTCATCCTGCTTGCAGAACACCCTGCCAGATCCCTGCCTGCTCCCTTACCCCCTGGCTTTCTCCATCCCCAGGTCTACACACGCTACGGTAAGTGCTACACCTTCAATGGGGACCGGAGGAACCCGCGAGTGACCCGCCAGGGTGGCATGGGCAACGGGCTGGAGATCATGCTGGACATCCAGCAGGAAGAGTACCTGCCCATCTGGAGAGAGACCAGTGAGTGGGGCTGCAGCGCAGGCAGGGCACGGGTGAGGGGTGCTGGGAGGGAGGGCTGCTGAGCAAGCAGGGCACCCTGCGGGGGGGCTATGGGGCAAGCGGGACACCGGAGGGGTGGTGGGCCCCAGGGTGCAGGTGCTGGGTGGGTGCAGGCACGCAGCCCTTCTGTCCTCCCACAGACGAGACGTCATTTGAAGCTGGCATCCGGGTCCAGATCCACAGCCAGGACGAGCCGCCCTACATCCATCAGCTGGGCTTCGGTGTCTCGCCTGGCTTCCAGACCTTCGTGTCCTGCCAGGAGCAGCGGGTAAGGCAGGATGCCCCACAGCCCCCGGGGAGGCGCCCGCGGGCACCCAGCCCGGCATGGCCCTGCAGCGATGCCCCTCTCGCCCCGGCAGCTCACCTACCTGCCGCAGCCGTGGGGGAACTGCCGGGCCAGCGTGCAGGGGGAGCAGACGCTGCCTGGCTACGATACCTACAGCATCGCTGCCTGCCGCCTCCAGTGCGAGAAGGAGGCCGTGGTGCGGAGCTGCCACTGCCGCATGGTCCACATGCCAGGTGAGGGGTCTGCGTGACGGCGTGGGGGCACCCCACTGCCCCGACGGTCCTGCCCGGGGCTGCCCCGGCTCCCTCCAGCCTGCACCCAAGGACTACCCCCGCCCTATCCCTCTGCACCCAAGCACCACCCCTGCCCATCCCTCTGCACCCAAGGGTCCCCCTGCCCCATCCCTCTCCACCCAGGGACCACCCCATCCTCTCTACACACTGGGTCAGCCCCTGTCCTACCCTCCTTACACCCCAGGTCAGTCCCTTCCCTGTCTGCCTTGTACCCAGGGGCCACCCCTGCCCCAGCCAACCTGGAGCTGAGGGCCACCCATCCCCATCCCCTCCGCACCGAGGGGCCACCCCTGCCCCACTGCCTTTAGGGGATTGAGTCGAGGGTGGGGGGCAGAAGCAGGCCAGACTCCCACTGCCCCTGACCAGCTGCTTCTCCACAGGCAACGAGTCCATCTGCTCCCCCAACGTGTACATCGAGTGTGCTGACCACACGCTAGGTAGGTGTGGCGGCAGGTGGGCGACTGGGGGCCAGCTGGGTGCCCCCGGGGAGGGGGCTGGGGGGGTGCGACCATGCCAATGGGTGTGTGCCCCCAGACGCGGCGGTGGAGGACAGCCAGGAGCGCTGCAGCTGCCCCACGCCATGCAACCTGACGCGCTATGGCAAGGAGATCTCCATGGTGCGCATCCCCAACAAGGGCTCGGCGCGCTACCTCGCCCGCAAGTACAACAAGAACGAGACCTACATCCGGTGAGTTGCTGGTGCTGGCATGTGCCAGGGAGGTAGGCAGGGGGCTGGGGACCTGGGGAACCCCCATCCCACTCCTGGCAGCATGCAGGGAGCGGATCCTGGCACTCAGCGTGCAGGGAGTGGGTCCTGGCACGCATGGTCCCTGCAGCATCCTCTGCCCGGGGGTGGCTGCCACTAGAGCATCTCCCCGACCCATCCGTGTCCTCCCAGCCCTTCTGCCGGCATCTCCCCACCCCACGGTCCCTCCTGGCCTGGGACATGCCCCCACTGCAACAGCCTGAACAACTCACAAGGGCCCTGGGAGCACCTGGGAGCTGGAGGAGACAGACAGACAGAAAGGGAGCTGGGGGACAGGGGAGGTTTGGGGGGCAGTGGGATTGGGAGCGTCAGTGACCAGCCCTCCTCGCCAAGCACTATGGTGTCCCCACAGGGAGAACTTCCTGGTGCTGGACATCTTCTTCGAGGCGCTCAACTATGAGGCCATTGAGCAGAAGAAAGCCTACGACCTTGCTGGGCTTCTCGGTGATTCCTCCCACCTTCCTGTGGTACCCTGAGGCGCGGAGCTCTGGGGCCCAGCCCCGGGAGGACCTGGGGCTGGTCAGGGAGGGACCACGCAGGGCGGGAGCTGGCCGCAGACTGGCTGAAGGGTGGCATGCTACTGGCCATCCCCTGTCCCGCACGTCCCCTGCTCCCTCCATCCTGCCGCCCCTGCCCCCATGACCACCCTGTCCCCCTCCATCCAGCAGCCCTGGCACTGCCCGCAGCCCCGCTGGCCCACCCCAGGCTCCCAGTGGGCTACTCAGCATCTCCCAGTGACCATCTCCCCCTCCTCCTCCCCAGGGGACATCGGGGGGCAGATGGGCCTGTTCATCGGTGCCAGCATCCTCACCATCCTGGAGATCCTGGACTATGTCTATGAGGTGCGCTGAGCCTTCAGGGCTGTGTCTTGACGGTGGGAGCGGGAGAGGTGCAGAGCGGGGGCCAGGCTCCCTGGGGAGGGGGTGCCATGCATGGCCACCCCAGAGGGCTATTACAGCCCCCAAATCGGGGAATGCCCAGCAGGAGGCAGTGGGAGGAGGACAGGTCCCCCCACTATCCCTGGTGACCTGAGGACAGGGAGGGTGGCGGGCAGAGCTGTCAGCCCCTGTCTCCCGGGCAGGTAGGGGAGCGGGTGGCAGGTCCGTGCAGACTGGGGTGCCCACACACGGGGTGCCACCTGCATGCGGGTCCGGGTCTGACCCCCCGTCTGCACCCAGGTGATCCGGGACAGGGTGAGCCGGGTCCTGCGCCGCTCCAAGCCTCCCCTGAAGAAGCCCTCGGGCAGCATCGCCACGCTGGGACTGGAGGAGCTCAAGGATCAGGTACCCCCGTGGGGGTGGGCTGCCCCAGGGGCTGCAAGAACAGGGCCTGGGCAGCATCCACCCCTGCCCCTGGGGGAAGGAAGGTCATCCCAAGAGCAAGGGACAGCACGGCTCTGTGTTTGGTGCCCTCAGGCTGGGTGGCAGGGAGCTGGGTGCCCCCGGGGGGGCTCCTGGGGATGGGCTGTGCTGGGTGGGGGGGCACAGGGTACAGGGTGCATGGGGCCTGCACCCACCCCACTGACTGCCATCCCTGCAGAGCCCCTGCGAGACGCTGGGCCGGCACGTGGAGGGCGCCTACAACGCGGGCATCCTGCCCAACCACCACCACCGCCACCACTACCCTCACCAGGGCGTCTTCGAGGACTTCGCCTGCTAGGCCAGCTCGGGACTGGGGGGGCAGCCCCCCGCCACCCCCCTCCCCACTGTCCGCACGGAGAGGGACCGCCGCACTGGGCGCGGTGGGCGCAGGCCCCTGCCTCCCCCACCCCACTGCCAGGACCAGCCGCGCCGTTCGCCTCCGGCGATGCTGCCGGAGCTGCCTCGGCACCGGCACCGGAGCGGCTCCCCAGCCCTTTTTGCCCGTCCCCGCCACTTGCCCCCAGCACGTGGGCTCAGCCCCGTCTCAAGCACACGGCGTGGAGGGGGATGGGCACGCCGGGGGGGTTTGGGGGAGCAGCAGGGTGCGGGGCAGAGGGGCCCTGGCGATGCAGAGCATGCAGGGGGTAAGCTGGGGTTCCTGTGAGCCCCTCCAAGCCCTCCCCTGCTGACCCCTCCTGGGTGGAGGTCTCTGCCCTGCATGTCCCCCCCAGGAGAGAGACGTACCTGGAACAGTTTCCCCCCCTGCCCAGGGACCACCCCCCCACCACCACCTTCCTGCTGCAGGGCAGGGCAGCGTTGCAGGGCACCCCTCTGAGCAGCACGGCCCCCCCAGCCAGCCCAGGGACACCCCACCTGCAGCCACACCTGCATGGCACCACCCTGACCCCTGGCGGCACCACCACTGTGACACCCCCCCAAACATCTGCCCACCCTTCCCCAACCTCATGCAGCCTGCCAGGGCTGCAGCCCCCCCCCCCCCCCCCCCCCCCCCATCGCTGTTTCCAGCCAGACCCCTGCACTGTGACACCCCCCCTCCACTCCAGTGTTGGCCCCCAATAGCCCTCACTCATTGCGGCACTGCACACCTACTGCCTCCCCTCTCTCCTGCCCCCAGTCCACCGTGCCCCCCAGCCCTCCCCATCCTCTCCTTGCCCAGGTATTGCCCAAAGTGGCTCGTCCCTTGGTGCAGCCGCCCGCACAGCCCAGGCGGCGCGGGGGGGTCCTGCCCTCGCTCCCCTGCCTGTCGCCACTCTTTTGCACCGTGCACGTACCCCTTGCCACGCTCCCACCCCCCCGGGTGCTGAGCACCCTCTGTGCCTCCCCCAGACTGTACACGGTTAGGAGGGTGCCCGATGCCCAGCACTGCCCGGACAGCCACAGCCTGACCTGCCGGCCGGAGCCTCGGCCAGGACCAGCACCCACAGCCCTCCTGCCTGCCCTGAGATGGCAGGACCCACAGCAGGACCCACAGCAGGACCCACGGCAGGACCCACAGCGCTCCCCCTGTCCTGTCGGACATTGCCTCCTCCCCCTCCACTGTAGCAGACACCAGCGCAGGGCTAACCGCCCCAAAATATCTCAGGAGGGGGGGCGGGCTAGCAAAGCCCCCCTCAACACACACACGCAGCAGAGAGGGGGACCCCAGGGCAGGAATTTGGGACCGCTGAGGGAAGCTGGAGTTGAGCCAGGCAGCCCCTGGCCCTGCTGGTTTGGTCCCCATCCCGGTGCCCGCAGACAGAACACGGCCATGCCACGCCGTGGCCAAAGCCATAGATGCAGGAGGAGCCATCATCCTTGCAGCCCCCAAGGCTCCACACGTGGGAGACGCAGGGCAGGGACCGGAGCACCAGCCCGATGATGTGTCCGGCAGCCCTGGCTCTGGGTATGCACGGCCCAACAGCCCCCAAAATATGTACCCACGTAGAAACATGTTCCCCATCGGTACAAGCACCCGGCTGCATGGTGTCCCGTGTCACCCTGCATGGGGGGACAGACAGCAAGCCTCCCGGCAGGGCAGGCACAGCGGTGCTCCCCGGGGAGCCCTTCCAGAGCACCCCGTGCCAGCTCCCCATGGGGTCCCCCCACACCCACCTGCAAGCAGGAGTGTCCCCAGAGGGGTGCCACGTGTCAGCCCGTGGATGTGCCACGGCCGTGCCAGCCAGCCCTACACCAAGGTCTCCTGCGGCGGGCAAGGGGGATGCAGGATATGGCTCCCTCCCTGCCAGTGGGGACAGCGAGCCCCGAGCAGGGTGGGCACGGGCACCGCGGTGGGAGGACCGGCGCGAACGCCCTCGTGCTGGTGGACGTGAGAGATGTGTGTCACTGTTTTATAAATGTACAAACGCTCCCTAATAAAGAGGCACAAGTAGGTCCAGAGCTGCCTGTGAGGGCTGGGGGCAGCAGGCAGGGCTGGGGGGACAGAGAGGTGGGGGAGCCGGTCCCACCCCGGGGGGAGGTGGCGGTGGGACCCAGGGAGCAGTTTACAGCCCTGCGCCCACGTGCTGGGCACCACTAGAGCCAGCATGCTGGGTCACCCGAAGGCGAGCATCTCTGCATCACTGCCCGCAGAAAGCCTAGCCTGCTGCCCAGCTCTTTGAGCCTTGGCTTGTGGCAGAGGTGCAGCAGTTGCCGGCTGGGCACCAGCAGTGGGAAATGCCAGAGCCGTACCCTGGCCCTCAAATCGCTCCCCAGGGCAGGGTAGGCACCCCACTGGCATCCCACCGGGCTCTATTAGCCCTGGGCAGGCAGTGCGGTGGGGAGGACAGGCTCCTGCCTGCCCCAGGGGCTGCTGCAGGCTGGGGGGCAGATGGGAGGGCAGAAACATGGGCTGGGGGTGCTTTGGGGGGTGCTCCACAGACACCCCATGCCAAAGCGGCACGCCACACCCCTGCCCACACCAAGGACCCTATGCAGGACCTGCTTGCCCGTGGGGTGCCCCCACACAGTACCCACGGCCCCTCCGCTCCCACGCCTGTTACCAGCGCCAGGCACAGCCCCTATCAGTCAAAGGCCGGTGCTTACACTGGCACTGCCCTCACACGGGATCACCTCCTCCGGCACCTGCCGCGGGCCATGGGCCCCGTCCCCCTGGCAGGGGGGCACGGCACAGGTGAGATGCCAGGGGCACCATCAGCTGTCCAACGGTGGGACCTCCAGCAGGACCCTTATGGGTGCTGTGGGCAAGGGGTGCGGGGTGAAAGCGAAACGGGGGAGGTGGAGGATGGGGGGGGCAAAGGAGGGCCCTGCTGGGGCAAGGCCGTGGGGTTTTCCCCGGCAGAGGTGCTCCTCCAGCTCCTGCCTTCTCCAGACCCTTCTCCATCCGCCCTGGCCACCCTGCAGCACAGAGAGAGGGGACAAAGCAGGAGACAGGGTCTGGCCTCATGGTAGAGGCTGCCAGCACCGGGCACCGCAGGTTTCCCTCTAAACCAGTGAGGGCTGAAGATGTTCAGGTTAACTGGGTGCAGCTGGGACACAGGACCCCATCCCACAGCTCACACTGTGGGGAGCAGGGGCACTTGCAGGGGCAAGGGGAGCACTGGGGTTGGGTCCTAAAAGGAAAAGTGGGGAAATAGCTACATCCTCCACATCTTTTCATCACCCGGTAAGAGGATCAGGTCACTTTGCGGTCCTTTGCGATGAGGCTGTCCCTGCCACTGGGTCCTGACCCATCTGCCCCTCCAGGATGCCCCACCATGAAGCCACCTTCATCTACACCAAGGCTGTGATGGGGAGCTCGTGCTGCCTCCAGCTCTGCAGTGAAGACGTGTCAGAGGAGCTGAGCGAGGAGGAGAACAGGATCGTGCGGCAAGCCCAGCGTGCAGTGCTGGAGCTGCTGGAGGACATGCTGAGGAAAGACTGGGTCCTGATACAAAACCCGAAGGTCGTGGTGGTGCTGGCCAGGGAGGGCAGGGAGGGGAAGGGCTGGGTGCAGCGCTACGCCATGATCACCAAGATGCTGCTCCAGCGCCTCGTCTCCCAGCTCTGCCAAGTGGCTTCCCGGAAAAACCCCTGCAAAGCCAGATCCTATGCCTACAAGAAAATAAAGGTGATTCTGGAGGAGCAGGAGTGAAGAATGGTTGAAGGAAAGGCTGAGCCTCATGCATGGCCTGTCCTGGCTCCCCAAGGCTGCTGGCACAGCAGCCTCGGGACAGGTTCTGGGAGCTAGTGGTGACCTAGTGAAGATTTGATGTAAAGTTATTTTTATGTGTTGCTCTCAGCACCCCTGTTCTTTAATTTGGCTACTTCCCGGTGGCACCTAGAGATGACACCTCCTGTAGGGTCTCCCACCGCCTCCCAAGAAGGACGGGCAGGTGAGGTGACCCCAGCATCCCCCCGCGCCTGCGATGTGCCTGATGTCCCGGTGCAGATGGTGCTGGGCTGAGGAGGACCAGCGGGATGACCCAGATTTGGCACGCCAGGGCCAGCCCCAAACCCCAGCACTGTGGCCCCTGGGTGCCCCCTCCCACGCTGCACCCGTCCAAGGGCCACCAGGAGTCCAGTCCTCCCCAGGGACGGGGCCGCTGCCACCCGGGGCTCGCTAGGCTGCAAAGCGACGTCAGCCCAGTCCAGCGCTGCTTGAAGTGCCTGTAATGAGCCACATGAAATAGCTGGGGCATAATTAGAAGGGGATCCACAGTAGTGAAACAGGCCCTTAATTTTAACGAGCGCAGCCCTCTGGACAAATGCCAGGCACCTGACCGCGGCAGGACCGGCTGTGCTGGCAACAGCTCCTGTCACTGTGGAGGTGACAACCCCGTCAGACTCAGCTCCTGCAGGATGCAGTGCCGGCCCCAGGGAGGGGGCACCAGGATGGAGGAGCTGGCGAAGATCCCTTCTGCCCAAGGGACGGGCATCTTCTCGGGCACTTCCCACTATGCCTCTACTGCCACGCACCACAATTACAGCTGTTCCCAGGGAAAAGCTCCTTTTTAAAGAAAACAAACCAGCCGGCTTAGGAGCAGAGGGGCTGGAAGTGAGCCCCAAAGTGCAACGGGACACATGGCCTTGCTGCTGTCGCCTTCTCCCCAAGCACCTCCTGCCCGGACATGCTGGTGGTGACAGGCAACACCTGGAGAAAGGAGTGACCCTCAGCATCTCCTGATGACCTGAGCGTGCCAAGCTCGCTGCTTTGCTCCTGGCCGTTTCCTCACGACCCCCTTGCTGGGAAAATGGACCGGTGGTGCCCATCGGTGGGGCCAGGCAGGGGACACACAGCCCTCGCTTTCCAGCGCTCAGCCCTTGACAGTGGGCGAGCAGCGCACCCTCCGGAGGGGCTCGGCAGCGCGTTGGGCTGCGACCCAGGGCACTGGGCACAGGCAAAGCCCGGCACCTCCCTGCCTGCTCCTCCTTAAGCAGAGCGGTTCCTCCTGCCTTCGCTTGCGGCCGGGAGGAAACATTTGCCAGGGTTGGGTCCCGCTCTGCGGCTGGCGGAGCCGCTCCTGTGGGACAGGCAGTGAGGCACAGCTGGCCCCTTCCCAACAAAAGCACAGGGACGAAAGGGCACTGCGCTTCCCTTTGCCCTCCAGCCCTCTCCTGGCACAGCCGCACTTCCTACATCGTCCCAAAGGTCAGCTATCGAGCTGATTAACATTGCCAGGGCTGAAGTAACTCTGCCGTGGGGTTTAGCGCAGCCAGAAGTGACCCAAGTAGGGCTAGAGAAGCAGGTTTTGCCTTCCCCGCTCGCAGGCTCACTGCTACATTTGCAGAGAGGCGCCTGCATGACTGCATGGGGGAACAAATCCGGGGCAGGGCAGAACAGCAGAGCGGCAGCTTGGGTTTTCCCCGGTTTAAGCCCCTTTCCTTGCCATGGTGCAGGAAGGAGAGGGCAGGCAAGTGCCTGTCCAGCCCCGGTGCACCCAGCCGGCCCCTCTCGTGCTTCAGAGTGCTTTGCACTGAGCTGGCCCTTCATGTCCTCTTCCAAAAAACTCCCCAAGAGGAACTTGCGTTGCTCTTCTCAAAGGCTGTTGTGAGCCACTAATGCTTTTAAAAAATTTTCTGGAGGGAAGCAGAAGTCTACGGGCAGCAGACACGTGTTTTCTCCTGCCTCGTTGGGAAAATTGCCCTTTCGCTGCTCTGCCTCTGCAACTGCGCCTGTGCAAAAATCCGCATGTTGTATGGAAGTACCGGTCAAACCTGAACAGGGATAGCAGAAAGTCCCTGTCTGCTCAGCCACCCACGTCAGCACCCGGGGCCGCTCCTCCCTGCCTCTTTCAAGAGTGTCACCGTCCCAGTCCGGCGCCCTGCCTGCACCTGCCAGCACTGGGTGGGCAGGAGGGGGGCAGAGCGCAGTTGTGCCCATGTCTCCATCGTCACAGGTCTCTGCCATTGCCCAGTGAACCCATTTACTTCACCCAGGCGCAGGAAGGTTGTCCTGGGCCCCAGCCAAGGTGGCCAGCCCGCTCCCATCACCAAACCCCTTCCCGAAGCTTTGCGCATCCTTCCCCAGGGTTTCAGCATGTTTTGATGCTGCAAATAACCTGGCAAACACCAAAGCGGCTTCAAACCCTGCCAGGTCCTTTTAAAAGGGAGTAACAACCGTGCTGGGAGTGCCATGAGCACTGTCATTTGCTTGTACATATGTCGGAGCAGGGGGGGCTTCGCTGGTGTTGATAGTGCGGAGCGTTAAGTATGCAAATAGCTCTAACTCAGTCTGGGCAAACAGCAATGAGGAGGCAAGAGCAACTCTATCTAGACCATCTTGTGACAATTAAATGACAATTCTGGGTTTCTTTTCACAGCCAACTTGATTTGAAGCCAGTTTGCTTTATTACCATTTGGATACTCTTCTAACGCCTAATCACATCCGGCTCCTAGGTCTGCTTTTCAAAGGAGAAATGTATTTGTAATGCACCTGCATCCGCCTCGCTCCCTCTGTCCCAGATTTGCATTTAAAGGGAATTAAGGATGTGCTCGGGGAAGAACAAAAATAGAAATACTCGGAGCAAGCTAATGGTTATAGTCTGAAATATAATAAAAATATATTTAAATATACACGCTCCTACACCACGGATATGAAGACTGGAGCAGAAATATATGAATGAGGTATCTTTGGGGAAGGCATGCCGCACAGCCCAGGGGCTTTCCATGACTTTCACTGAGCACTAACAGCCCTGACAACTAACAGCAAGTAGGTTCAGTTAATTTTCTTGGGGATGTCTCTTTGATATGTGTTCCGTGAACAAGCAAAACGTGATGACCAAAGGGCTGGTGGGAAGAGCACGCAGAGCCATGAAAATCATGCCTAGAGCATGCAGCATGGGCAGCAGACACAGTCCCTGCTTCTCATACTGCAAATAGGAGCTGTAGGTGGTGAAACAGTCCAGGGCAGGACCATGGTGCTCTGCCCAACCCTGAACTGGAAACCACAAGATGCTGAGAAGCCCTGAGATGCAAAACAGCCTGAAAAAGGGTAAAATCAATGCAGAGAGGGCAGGTCCAGCCCTAATGATTCAATACAGTGCCCGGAGGCAGTTTCTGGCCTGGGAGTTTCCTTCGGAGCTGATCCCAGATGCTCCGTGACCCCAGATGGGGTGACCACTTGGGCACTCAGCCTCTGCTCTGATGTGGGCCAGGGGTCCCCCGTTACCCATGTACGGCCCACAAAGGCTGTTATGGGGACAGCACATGTGGGAGGACACACGGCTGCACCAGCCCCTCACTGTGGTGCTTTTCCACCCGCAGCCAGGGCTGAGGATGGCTGGAAAGCTAGTCAGTGGAACCACGAATTTACGGCACCAGGAAAGACAGGGCATTGCCCACAGCTCAGCACGCTGCACGTGGGCACCGAGGCTTCCCATGGCAAGGGCCTCAGCATCCTGCTGCACCACCAGTGACTGGCAGCAGGTAGTGACAGCAGGACAGCCCCAGGGACTGTGGGCATCAGAGGAGGTGCAGGACTCCTGCTGCGAGCCCCCAGGGGTTCAAGCCGGTACTTCCAAGAGTCTGCTTGGCCTAGCACCTGCCAGCCTGTCCATAAGCCGATGGGCTCCCCCTAGCCTCACTAAGGAGAGGCAGTCGTCTCCCAGCTCAGGTGGCGGATGCTGCAGGTGGCTTGGGGAAAACAGCATCCCTGCGAGTAAGCGGTCCAGCCAGCTGCAGCCAGATTTTGTACAAGCAGCCAGCACCTACCACCACACAGACCCCCCAGCGGGACACCCAGAGGTGCCCCACGGAAGAATCAGCCGGACCCACCGGTTCATCTCTCCGTTTTATTAGTGTAAATGCACACCCTCCCCCCACCCCCCACTATTAAATACAAACCAGGAGCGGAGAGCGGCTCCTCAGTCGCTTTCTCCTTAGGAGATGCGCAGCCAAACCTTGTGCTGTGCCCACCACCGCCAGGCACTGTGTCCCCCAACCCTGAGGGCAGCCCCGCGGTGGGGAGGGCTCCCACCTCTGTCGGGAGGCTCTTGTCTGAGGGCTGCGAGCTCCGACGTCCTATCAATACTGCGAAGGCCAAAGCGGCCTGGGTCACGGTTCCCATGGGGAGCAGCTCACGGTACGCGAGTACAGCAGGATCCCCTCCAGCACCCCCTGTGCCCACCGGCCCCGGGGGCCAAGTCCCCCCCACCCCAACCAGCCAAGAGCACTCCAGCTCGCTGCCAAGTGGCAAAACCCCGAAACCAACCTCCTTATTGCTCTTTTGGGGTGGGACATGCCCCATCCCACTGTCCAAGCCTGTGGCAGGTGCAGGGAGACAGCCCTCCCTGCAAGACCAGGCCGATGCTCCAAAGGAGCGAGGGGCACAGCCCTGTCCTGGGGCACTGGGGGAACCATGAGGGATCACCCCCAGCCCTGTGGCAGTCACGGCCCCGCAGCAAAGGGGCCTTGGGCTCTGCATGCCCCAGTCGAGGGGGGACAGCAAGGGACAGGGCAGCCCATCGCCTCCCCGCTGGGCAGTGGGGCCAGGACGGAGGGATGGGGCCGGCAGCCAGCAGCTCTGGGGCAAGGAGTCAGGCGTTCTGGCTCACAGCTCAGCAACTCCGACCCTACCTTGCCCCGGGGTCTGCACAGCCACAGCCGCTCCGGAAGAACCCGGGCACCCCAGGCTGGCAGACCCCGGCCCAGGCAGCCCCAGCAGGGCAAGTCACGAGCTCGGGCACCAGCGATCCCTGCAGCCACCGGGAGGAGGAAGACAGATTTGGGCAGCAGAAGAGGTGGGGTGGGCAGGCAGGCACGGCAGGGCAGGGCCAGCCCCTCCGCGCCCCAGGGTTCAGGTGCTGTTCCCCTGCTCCTGCTCAAAAAGCACCATGGCCAGCTGGGAGCGAGAGCCTACACCCTCCAGGCTGCTCTGCACGCAGCGGTGGTAGATCTCCTCGCTAAGCCGGGGGTTGCAGGCCTGGTGCCTGTAGCGCTGCAGCAGGGCGGGCTCCACGGCCCGGAAGACGTGGAGGTTGGAGTACTTGATGAACATATCGTAGATGTCCAGGGTCTCCAGGATGTCCTCGTTCTCCTGCACGTCGCCCGCCATGCGGGTGCGTGCTGCCATGTAGTCGGCGTTGTAGAAGCAGGCTTCGTGGAAGACGTCGCGGTCGAAGCGCCCCGCGTCCCGCAGCAGGTCCAGCGTGGCAGGCGGCACCTGGTTGTGGTAAGCGATGGCGGGGTTGTAGCCCTGGAAGTGGATGGGGAAGAAGACCTGCCAGTTGTTGATGGTGTTCATCCGGCAGCGGTTCAGGAAGTCGATGGTGACCTCCGTCCCCACGCCAGCCACGAAGAAAAGCGTGTCCACGGGATGCTTCTTGGAGATGATGTCCATGACCTTGATTTGGGAGGGTGCATCTGTCTTAACACTGATCCACGGGATCTTCACCTCTGCATACTTGCGCTCATACTCAGTGATCTGGGCCTTCACGGGGGCAAAGATGTCATTCTGGGTGACCTGCTGGGCCTCGAAGGGGTCATAGATGAAGAGGAAGGTGAGCACTGCGTTCTCGCTGCTCTCAAAGGCAGCTGCCGCGTAAGCCTCCAAAAAGCGGGCAGCGTGGTCCCGGTCGTGGGCCGTCAGCGGCAGGATGACGTTGATCCGGCTGGCCTCCGTCACGTAGGGCATGGGGATGATCTCCACCTCGCTGAGGGGCCGCACCAGGTGCACGCGCTTGGTGACGGAGCGGCTGTGCCCCTTCTGGGTGACCACCTCCACCTGGAGGTCCAGCGTGTACTCCATGCCACGCGTGGGGTCGAAGCGCCGGTACCCGTTCACCAGCTGCTGCTTGTGGACGTGGAGCATCGGCTGGTACTTGCGGTTCAGTTCCTCCATGGCCGTGGCCACCACATCGGCCACGTCCGCCAGATCCACGCCACGCAGCTCGCACTTGGGGGAGCCGTCCACGCAGGCGTAGACCTGCTCCTCTGTGAAGTAGTCCCAGCGCAGCACCTCAAAGCGGGTTTTGGGCTGGAAGGGGGGCGGGATGCCAACAGGCCACGTGGCACTGTGGTCCCCATCAGCGGACAGGCTGCTGGCATTCTGGATCTCCAGCTGCAAGAGGAGAGATGGAGGAGTGAGAGCCAAGGCGGGCGCAAGTAAGTCTTCCAGCTCTGGCTGCAGGCAAGCTGACTCTCGATACTCAGAGATCAGCCGCTCCTGGCCCAAAGAGCAGTGCCAGAACAACTTTGCCTTCAGTTTGACTCCTGTCCAGCACCTCAGCTTTCCTCCAAACAGCACCCGAATGTGGTGTGCCACCTCCATCAGCAGGATCCGCGCCCTCTCCCACCCTGCCTGGCCTTTGCTGGTGGACCTCAGCACCCTGCTGGCTCCATCACCCTGAACCACCACTGCAGCTCCAGGACTCATCCAGGTCCAAAGCTGCTCTCCAGCCAGCACTGCTGGCCCTGCAGCCACACAGGCTCAGCTGATCCCATCCCACAGCAGGTTCAGGTGAGAAACCCTCATATTAGAGTAGAGAGGTGATACAGAGCGACCAGAAAGCCCACAGGGTTGACAGGAAGAGCCCAGACCCTCCCAGCCAAGCCAGGTCTCACCTGGAGCTGCTGGATCTCCTGGTAGGTCCTCTCAAGTTCCACCTGCGCAAAGTACTTGTGCAGCCGGTACATCTGGAGGGGATCCAGCACAGGGTGGACAGTGAAGGCGCTCTGGAAACGGAGGTCGGTCTCCCGCTCGGGGTCCATGTTCATCCCCAGCTCAAAATAGTGGTAACGCAGGCCCTGCGCCAGCCAGGAGAGACGGGTCACGGCCAGCCCCGACCCACGCTCCCACCCCACCGGCTGCCAGCACAGCAAGCTCAAAGGACGACAGGGTGCAAGGGCTGGTCACCCCCAGAACCTGGGAGCCCACAGGGAGGAGGGCAAACACACCGGGCCAGGATCAGGCTCTCGGAGGCCATCTCCACTGCAGGACCTACCTCGTGCTCCTCAGCACAGTTGACAGCTGTGTAGTCAATGATGCAGCGGCCCAGCCACTCATCAGGCCGGGCGCTGAGGATGTCATTGCGGCAGCTCTCCAGGTGCTGCTGCAGGAGGAGGAGGAGGCTGCGGGACAGCAGGTAGCCAAACCCCCCGTAGCAGTAGCGTCCCTCAGTGTCCCCACCGATGAACTCCTCGGGACGGCCCAGGTAGAGGTGGGTGTCGATGCTGAGGTGCGCGACCAGGTGGCTGATGCGGTGCGCCTCTGTGTAGGTATCGTCCTGCACCAGGAAGAACCAGTCGAAGTCATTCACGTAGTGGTCCAGAAGGTACCTGACGGTCTGGTACATGTTCCAGATGGGCCGCTCGTCACTGTGCGTCACCACCGTCATACCGTGGGGCACCTTGCGGCCCCGTGTGCCTGTGAAGTACACCAGGCGCTCCAGGCGGTGGGCCAGCGTGCGGTTGACAGCCACCCCCAGCGTGTTCAGCGTGTTCTTGGAGGTCAGCACACCCACGAAGAGCCGCTGCCGCATCCCCAGCTCCGTGCTGATGTACCGGGTCCTGCAGGAGGGAGAGACTGTCTGGCCCCAGGGTACTGCACCCCACCTCAGCCTGCACCCTTCCCAGTCCCCTCCAATGGCACTGACCTCGGTTCCTCTGCAGGAACTGCTCCAGGCTTCAACCACACGCGCAAGACATCACCCCAGCGGCACCAGCTGCCACTATGCCTGGGCCAGAGGCACAGCAGAGCGCTCTGCTGAGGTCCCCCCCCAACCTGAGACCACAGGGGACCCTCCCTTCCTGTGAGCCAGCCAGCCCGGCTCAAACCAGAGGCTCGCAAAAGGCTGAGCACAGCTAGAAGAGGGAAACAGGGCTGCACGCCCCAGCTCTAGCGGGGACACGACCCACCAGGCACCCCACCATGCTGCCAGCCCCGGCCAGGACAGCCGAGCTGGGAAGCACCTTCCCGCCACCCCTGCCAGATGCACTGCTCTCGAGCAGGCAGGCAGGCAGGCAGGCAGGTGAGCCCATGCTGCCCTCCCCGGGGAAGCCAGGCCCCACTGGAGTGGCTGAAGCCAGCATGGGGCTGGCTGTGTCCCTCTCCCCACCATGGCCCCCAACTGCCCCACTCACAATGACTTTCAGGTTTAATTCTCCCAGCCCGGCGCAGCGGCAGGAAGCGACCCCCCCTCCCGGCCCCCAGCCGCCGCCTGGCACACACTGGCCCCATTCAGCCCCCTCCATCCGCCCACTGCCTCGCAGGGACAAGGAGGCCCTTTCACTGCCTGCTCCCTGTCATCCCGGGGACGCCAGGATGGGCCGCAGCCAGCCCCGGCGCAGGCTGGAGTTTGCAGTGTTGGGTGGGGATGTGCCACCGTGGGAGGGGTCCCTGCTAGGGCAGGGCAGGGCAGGAGAGGGGCCGGGGCAGGGTGCCCAGCAGCACGTGCTGCTGCAGGCAACCTTTGCGCAGCAGGCAGCAGCACGGGCACGAGGCTCTTCCAGGCGCTTCCGAGGCGGGCAGGGGCGGAGGGGGGGGTAAGGAGAAGCGGGAGGCGGAAGGGAGGAAGGCAAGCAGCAGGGAAAGGCGCTTGCAGTGAGAAAAATCCGGCTGCAGCCCTGGGTGGCTGGGGGGGCGGGAAGCACATCGCCGGGTCACCTGTAAAGCCCCCCAGCACCAGCCCAGCAGGCAGGGGCAGGCAGGCAGCCCCTCAGAGCCGGCCCAGCAGGCAGGGGCAGGCGGGCAGCCCCCCAGCACCGGCCAGGCAGGCAGGCAGGGGCAGGCAGCCCCCCAGCACCGGCCCGGCAGACACACGCCCACACCCGGGCACCCCGGGCTCGGCCGCAGCTACTCCCATCTAAAGCCCGGCCAGCGCCGGCGGCCCTTCCTCCGCCGGGGCCCAGCTCCCCCAGCCCGTCCCGGCCCCCCGCACCTGACGGCCTTCTTGGCGGCCCTGCCGGGGCTGGGCGGGCGGTAGGGCACGACGCGGGGCTCCCAGCTGTCGGCGCCCAGCCCGGCGGGCACGGCGTTGGGCCTGCGCGCCGCGTTGCCGTTGGTGTTGCCGGGGCCGGGGGCGGCGCGGCGCCGCCGTCGGGGCGCGGGCGGGCGGCGGGGCGCGGCGGCGGCCCGCAGGGCTCCTCCACCCAGGTGACGCTGAGCAGGCTGAGGGTGAAGCCCAGCGAGACGCCGATGGCCACCGGCCCGGCGGGCCGCAGCACCGACAGCACCAGCGACAGCCGCATGGCCGGGACGGGACCGGGGACGGGACCGGGGGCGGCTCCGGCTGCCGCTCCCGCTGGCGCGCGCCGCCGTCCGACGTGTCACCCCCTGGCCCCGCCCTGCCGCGCGTCACCGCGGGCGGCCCGCCCCAGCCAATGGGCCGCGCTCCACCGCCGCGTCACGGGGCGGCGCGGGGAGAACCGGGGGGAGCAGGGGGCGGCGTGGGGGCGGGGCGAGGTTGCTAGGAGACCGCCCGCCGGGCCCCCCCCGGCCCCCCCACCCCCCCGCCGACCCTTCCCTGAGGGGCCGGGGCCAGGTCAGGGCCGTGGGGCGGGGGAGCGGGGCAGGGACGCGAGACCCCCTCCAAGGCCCGGGAGACATCGCAGCGGGGCTGCCCGGTGCCCGGTACCTGGCACCGGCCGGGCCACGGTGCTCGCCCCCGGCGCTGTGGGGCGGCAGGGCAGCGCCCCCGGCCCTGGCTGCCCGCTCAGAAAGCGCCCTCCGGCTCAGACAGCGCATTTGCCCGGGCCGCGGCGTGGCTGGGGCCGGGACATGGCGCCTGAGCCGGCTTAAGGGCGGATTTCCCCGGGGCGGGTGCCGCGGGGCTGGGGCACGGCCGGCCCTTTGTTCCCGGGGCTGGGGGGACGCCGCGGGGCCGGCCGGGCACAGCCGCTGCGTCCCCTCCCTGGGACAGCCCGACAGGCGACGCTGGCGAATTCGCGGTGGTCTTGAAGCCCCACGTTCCCCTTCTCACATCGCTGCCCGGGGGTCTTCCAGAAAGCGTGGGCAGCCGGCGCTGGACTCTACCTGGGTGTCCCCAGGAGGTGACCGGTGGTCGTGGGTGGGTGGGGTGGATGGGTCTGAGGCCAGGAGCGGCAAAGCACGGGCCACGGGCTGCAGAAGGCGGCTGGGCACGCCGGGTGCCTGGGGAGCAGGCGTGCAGGAGGGCAAGCGGCGACTGGAAGAGCTTTGGATGCAGAGCAGCAAACCGTCCCGGGGCAGAAGGAGGGCGGGCAGAGCAGCAGGAGATCCCTGCGGCGGGGACCCTTATCCTGCAAGTCAAAACGGGACCGAAGAGGTGGGCTCCTGCAGCTGGGGCCGGGTCTCCGTCCCACTGCGAGCTGTCTGCGGCACAGAGCCACCGGAGAGAGCCCCCAGGCAGACAGAGCTGGAGGAGCCGGCTCGGGGCAGAGTTTGCCGCACACACGGAGCCTCCGGTGTGGGAATGATCCAACCCAGAAGCTGCAAGGCCAGCAGCCCTACATGGCTGCTCAGCGCCAGGCATTACTGAATAAGGACAAGGAGGAGAACCCGGCCTTTCCGCCCGTTCCCAGCCCGTGGCTCCGCTTCCAGCAGCCTTGCTGCCGTCGGGGCTCTCGAGTGCCTCTGGATGTACTCTGGCTGGTGGGGAGCCCATCCCGCCCATCCCACCCTCCCCATGAAACACATCCCGCCTGCCCCGGGGAGCGCCAGCAGCCGCAGAGCACGGCAGGGCACCAAGGGCAGGCGGGAGCCCGCTCGGCTCCAGGGTCTCTTTCATTTTCTGGAACAAGGCAGCCCGTTTTCATCAGGAAGTGGTTGGCAGCATCCCACCCCCCAGAGATACGGGACCATCATCCAAGCTCGGCTCGTTTTCATAGGCCTTTTTCTCCTGAATAGGCCAAGACAAGCAATAGGCAAAGGCGGTCACGTGGACGGCAGTTTAATGAAGAACACATAAAAACTAGAAACAGAGGGAACGCGATGGGACGAGGAGATGCCAGAAGGGGAAAGATGCAGAAGTAAGAAATGAGCAGAGATTTTCCATGGACAAAGGCCAAAAAGCAGGCGTGATCATAAACAACCAAAGTTGCCTGTTTTCTGTACACAGAGGAACGTGTCAGAAACATATGTATTTGATTTCCTTTACAGGTTGGAATATTTAATATTGGTCACCTTATACAAACCCAGATGGTTCTACATGAGTGATAAGAGAGGTTTCATTCTGAGACGACCCTGTTGATCTGAGCTTGTATTTAGATAGAGGTGCAGATCGGAGAAAGTATTGAAGTTTTCAGAAATAAGACTCTGAGCTCAGGAAAAGTGCATGGAGATGAAGCTGTGGGCAGAGCAAACACCTCCCCAGGGCTCGCCTGGGCAGTGCCTGAGCCCAGGGCCCCCGTGCCCGGCCCCAGGAGATCCCGCGGGGGAAGCGGCCGGTGGGCAGCAGCGCCGTTCCTCCGGCAGCCCCTTCGCAGCCCCCCGCCAGCTGCAGCTCCCGCCTTTGTCTCCGCCGGCGTTGGCGTGGGGCTGGGAAGGGGCTGCCAGGGGAACGGCCGCTGCTGCCAAGAGACCTTCTCCCTGCCAGGATTTCCCGGGGGTCTCTGGGCGCCGCAGCCGGGAGGTGCCAGCTCCAGGGAGCCCTGCCTCCGCAGAGCTCCCTGTCCTCCCACCTACCCGCCGCGCCTGCATCTCCCGGCCGCTCGCCGGGGGACGGGTGGGCAGCCTCTAGAGGTGCCCCCGAGGTGCGCGTCTGCCCCCTCCGAAGGCAGGCGTGGCAGCCCCCGTGGCCCCGGCGCAGGCCCCTCACACGCTGCGCGGCCCTCCGTGCGCTCTGCCCCTGCCACCTGCACCGGCACGGGTCCTGCCCCGCGCGGCCCCGTGCACGCCTGACGCACGGCCCTCCGGCGGTTTTCACACCCACGCCCCTGGACCGCTCCGTCCCCTATGCCCCGTGCCTAGGGGCCCGCAGCCCTGGCAGCCGCTGCGCGCCGAGCGCACCTCACACGCGGCCCGGCCCGGCGCACGCCGTGCCCCGCCGCGCACACGGCCTTCTCCTGACTCCCCGGTGCGCGGCCCGGTGCCCGCCACGCCGCCCGGGCGCACACCTCAGGGCGCGGCCCGCCGCACGCCCCTCCCCCATCAAAGCCCCGCCCCCCTCTCCCGGGGAGGCCCCGCCCCCATGCGGCCCCGCCCACCCCCAGCCGGCGCGGTGACGCAGCGCGGTGACGTCAGGCGGAGCTGTCCGCTCAGCACCGCGCGGCGGCCCGCGCCGCCAGCATGCGCGGGGGCCGGGGCCGGGAGCGCCGGGCGCCGCGGGGCCGCCGCCGCCGCTGCCGCCGGGCCGGGAGCGCAGGTGGGAGCGGGTCGGGCGGGCTGCAGGGGGTGGGCACAGCACGTGGGGGTCCGGCAGGCGGGGGGCGCGCCGGGCCCCTCGCGGGAAGGGCTCGGGCACCGGCCTGCCGGCCCCCCGTCCCGGGGAGGGCGCGCGGGGCCCGGGGTGGGCGTGCGGGGCCCGGCGGAGCGCCCGCGGGACCCCCGCCCCGAACAAAGAGAGGGGCGGAGCGGCCCCGCGCCCCGGCGGCCTTTGCGGCCGTCGCTTAGCAACGCCGCGCCCGCCCCGCCGGCCCGGGGCCCGGCATCCCGGCGGGGGGCAGCGGGGGCCGGCCGGGGGGCAGCGCAGGGGGGAGTGCCGCGGCGAGGGCCGTGCCCCGAGCGCTGTCCCCGAGCCCCCGCCACGCTGTGCCCCACGGGGGCAGGGAGGGGAGGGCGGGGGGCCCGGGGCAGGCCGCGGCGGGGAGCCCGGGGCTGCGGGGAGGGCGGCAGCAGGTGGGTAAGTCCCGGCGCCAATGAGCAGGCGCTGGGCTCCCCTAGCAACAGTGCCCGCGCCAATGGGCGCCGGGAGCTGCCTGCAACGCTGCCTGCAACCCTGCCTGCAACCCAGCCGGAGACGGGTTTTCCCAGGCGACCTTTTCCCGCTGCCCTGGGCCCGGCCTGGCGTGGGTTGAGGGGCAGAGAGCAGCACCTCGCTGCCCTCCCTCTGCTCTGCCGTGCCGTGCCATGCCGCGCCATGCCGTGCCCATGCCAGCCAGCTGGCTGTGCCATGCCTCAGCCCCCTGGGCACAGCCGGCCGGCAGAGCCCTGCTTTCACCCCACACAGCATCGCCCGTCCCTGCCGGGGCAGCCAGGGCTGGCGCGTCGCTCCTGGGCTCTGCGGTTAAAGTCCAATCCTGCTTAGCGTCCCCCCCAGGGGCTCAGGCAGGGCGGGCAGGGGCCCAGTGCTCGGCTGCCTGCTCCCTGCCCACCTGCTTCCCTGGGATTAGGCACCGCGCTCGGCTTCCCCAGGGGGATTTGCCCTGGCTGGTGTCTCCTTCCCCAGCCGGAGGGAGGGAGGAGGCTGGCGGCAGGGGAAGAGGTGCCGGTGGAACCCAGCCCAAGCAGCAGCAAGGTGCTGGGCAATAGGGAACCGTGAGCGCAGCCTCTGCCCTCTTCCCTCCTCCTTCTTGGTGCACTCGTTTTGTGAGCTGTCCTGAGCCGGCTGCTTTAACGTGGCACTTGGAAGGGCTGGCGCTGGCCTGGGGACAATCGGTGACAATAAACCCATCCTAAACCAGCTGAGCCTGGAAAGGGACCAGGGGAGCAAAGGGATGCTGGAACTGGCTCCAGGTGGGAGCAGGCAGACGGCCACTGTAATTAGGTTTAAGCTGGAGCTAGATCAGTCTTTGTGGAGGATTATGACCCCTCCATCTGCGTAGGCACTGCAGGGGGCCTGGCAACTGCCTGCTCGGCGTCCCGGCACAGCCGCGGCATTACGGGTGAGCCCTCGGGTAAGGGGCAGTGCCAGCCAGGGCCAGTCCCCCTCCGGCCCCATGGGTTGGCGTGGGAGGGCTGGATCCAGTGTGGGGGCCCGCTTTGTTTTTACAAGGACACCAGGAGCTGGAGCAGGGATGAAAAATAGCCAGAAATATGATTAGAGGATTGGAGAAAATGCCTTGGAGTACAAGCTTTAAGAGCTCAATCTGTTTAGCCTATAAAAATAGAAGACTGAGGGGTGACTTAATTACCGAGCATAATTACTTCACAGGCAGAAAATACCAGGTAGTGGAAGTCTCCCTTTAATTGAGCAGGGAAAGGGCGCCGGAGAGCCAGGGGCAGGAAATTGAAGCCGCAGACAAATTATAAAGCACCGCGTCCTGGCAGCGAAGCTCCCTGGGGGTGCAGGCGGGCTCCCTGGGGACGGTGCATCCCTGCAGCCACCCGTTGGGTGACAGTCTGCGCCC
Organism: Gymnogyps californianus; assembly: GCF_018139145.2. Lineage (NCBI taxonomy): Eukaryota > Metazoa > Chordata > Aves > Accipitriformes > Cathartidae > Gymnogyps > Gymnogyps californianus. The sequence continues at coordinate 26,078,115 of NC_059477.1, read as the reverse complement.
CCATGGAGGAGGCTGTTCCCCCATTCCTTCCTTCTCACCCAGGTAGCGAGGGGCCGGAGCGGGTTTTCTGGTGGCTGGGTGTCGAGTGGTGGGCATCGCCGTCGGGCACGTGCCGGCGGTGCCTCCATCCCCGTTCTCACTCTCTCACCAGCTGGGGCGGGTGCCAGAGCGCAGTTTTGCCGGCGAGCCATGGGGCAGGAGCGGAGATTTTGATGCCTCTCCCAGGAGTCCCCAGAGCCATGACTGCAACTGTGCAGACGCTGCGGTTCAAGCTGCTGCCGCACGAGCCGGGCCAGGAGTGGGGGCACAGCTGCCAGCAGGAAATCGAGCGTCGCTACCAGGTGGTTCCCTCGGTGGTGTGTGCCATGTGCTGCCTCTTCGGCATCATCTACTGCTTCTTTGGTGAGCCAGGCCAGCCTGGCGGCTGGTGGGGCAAGTGGGGAGAAGGGCAGAGGGGAGCCGGGGGGGGTGCTGGCCATCCACCCCCTGACTGTGGTGGTCTCTCCACAGGCTACCGCTGCTTCAAGGCCGTCATGTTCCTGACGGGGCTGATGTTTGGCTCCATCATCATCTTCATGCTGTGCTACAAGGAGCGGGTGCTGGACACACAGCTGAGTGTAGAGGCCTCAGTGGGCATTGGGCTGGGCATCGGGGTCCTGTGCGGGCTGGTCACCATGCTGGTGCGCAGTGTCGGCCTCTTCATGGTGGGGCTGCTCCTGGGGCTGCTGCTGGCGGTGGCCACGCTGGTGGTGATGGAGCAGTTCTACCACCCACCGACGGTGTGGATCCCCATCGCGCTGCTCCTGGGTTGGGGATGCTCTTCGCCGTCCTCACTCTGCAGTGGCAGCGCTTCTTCACCACCCTCTCCACTGCCGTCTTCGGCAGTGCCATCATGACCGTCACTGTTGACTACTTCATCGAGCTCTTCCTCCTGGTGCAGTACATCTACGAGCGCATCAAGGTGGCCCCCGCTCGCCCCGTGTGCTGGTACAGCTGGGTCATCCTGGGCGTCTGGCCACTCCTCACCACGCTGGGCGTCCTGGTCCAGTGGAAGGTCACGGCCGAGGGCTACTCCCACACAGAAGGTGTGTGGGGGCTGGGGGAGATGGACGTGGCACAAGGTGGATGCAGGAGTTGGGGGGCCTGGGGCCCAGGGTTGAGGTTCCCAGCACCTGGTTTGTGTGCACACATAAGGGGTTCGGGACTCTACAGGGGCACAGCACTCAAGGGGAGGCCTGGGTGCGCAAAGCTGGGGCTGGTTTGGGTCTGGGGCTGATTTGGGTGCACTCCGCGGTGCTCACAGGCCCCTCTGCCCTGCAGTGATCATCAGCCGGCAGCAGCGCCGCGTGCAGCTGATGCGCATCAAGCAGCGGGAGGACCGAAAGGAGAAGAAGAAGAAGCGGAGACCCCACCACCCGCCGCCCCACCAGCACAAAGCCCACCCGCCCGAGCCCGCCTACCGCCGCAAGCCGAACCCCGTGCGCCGCTTCGATGGGGACGTGCTCTCCCCCGTGAGTCCCGCACCCAGGGTAGAGATCTCCCCCGGCCTCCGCGGCCCTTCCTTCTCCATGTGGGTGGGCTGGGGCGCGGAGAGGGGAGAGGTGCTCAGGTGCCAGCTGACATCCGACCTCCTCGAGGGATGAGGCCGGGGCATCCCGGGGACCAGGCAGGTCAGGAGGGGCTGAGCTGGGATGTGCCCACCACAGAGCACTTCAGCCTTTGCAAGCAAATGTAAACTGGTGGCCAAAAGCGCTGCAGCCGTGGTAGAAACAGGCGGTGGGCAAGGTGCGAAGCATGTGCCCAGGGAAGGGAACGGGGCTGTGCACCCCGCTGCAGCCAGCCCCTGAAGGGCCTGAGTGCTGGGGTGGGTGGGATTGCACAGGGCTGGTTCTGGGGGGCTGCTGCAGGGCTTAGGGTGGGCTGGGGTGGGATGGAGTGGGCCAGGAGCAGAGCCCCCCTCACTTTCTGTCTGCCCTCTCTCAAGCAGAGCTACATCCAGAGTTTCCGAGAGCGGCAGACGGGGCCGTCCCTGAACAACCTCATCACCAGCTCCCACGCCGTGGTGGACCTGGACTATGACTGCAGCTCCACCGTGCCCCTCACCACGGGCTCTGGCCCCGCTGTGAGGGTATAAGCCAACCCAGTGACCTCGAGTGACACCAGCACCCCAGCCTGCTCCAACAGACCCCCTGGGACAGCTGGGGCTGTGCCCTCAGCCCCGGGCGGCCACACGTGGCTTGGGGCTGCGGATGGAGACCCTTCCTACGTGTGGGACTTGACTGGGCAAGCCCCGGCTGCTCGCGGGGCCTGGAGATGCTGGGGGAGCCCTCCGGCAGGGACTCAGCCCAAGGACTGGGGACACCAGCACCCCATGGATGTGCGGTGCACGCGGCTCTGCTGGGGCGGGGGGTCCCTGAGCCCTCGCTGCTGCGTGTTTCCCCATGGCCCGGGCACGCTCATCCTGCATCCCAACATTGCCCTCCCCATATTTGAGCCCCCCTTCCCCGAGAGCAGCTCCCCGCGCCTGCCCCCACCCCATCGCACCCCCAGCAACTCCCCAAGTGCCTGTGCCCCACGTCCCTTCCTCAAAGAGCAGGTCCCACAGCTCTTGCCCCACCAGGGACTCCCCCGAGCATGTGCACCCTGTCCCACCCTGTCCCCGAGAGCAGCTCCCAGGCAGCATTTCCCAAACCCTGCCTCCTCAGAAGGTCCCCCTGCCCTAGCCACCCTCCCTGCCCTCCAGAGCAGGTCGCCTCACTCCTGAGCTGGACCGGGGTGGTCCTGGGGCAGAGGCTGCCAGGGCCAGGTGGTTCCCAGGGTGATGCTGGCAAGTGGTGCCTGTCCAGCGGGAGCTGCGCTGGTGGGGTGCACCACGTGCTTCTCCCCCCAGAATGTTTTGATGGGAGACAGGACACTGGATCCAGCCTTTGGGCAGGGGCTGGGCTGCCTCAGGGACGCGGGGACCCCTGCAGCGTCAGAGGCCGTCGCTGTTTTGCTGGCGACTGGATTTTATAGTGGCCGGGGGGCCCTGGGGTCGGGGCCGAGCCCCTGGATGGGGCACGGCAGGGCAGGAGTCCCTGCCCAGAGCACCACTGCGGGCAGAGGCTCCCGCCTTGTATATATTTCTCTTGCTGTGATTTGTATTAATTTATTACGGAGTGAGCCAGGAGTTCCCCACGGCCAGGCAGGCAGGATGGTGGTGAGACTGGACCGGGGTGCCCCCCTGCTTTGGGAGCACCCCCCCCCCCAGCCCAGCCTGGCCGGCCCCGCTGCCCCAGGGAACTGCATGTTTCTGCCAGGCACCCCCGTCCCCACAGCGCCGCGTCGCCGTCCCCATTTTCAGTCTCTTTTGTAAATGTGCCAAACGCTGCTGAGGCCACGGCCACACAGTAAAGAGCCTTTCGGAGCCCGGCATGTGGGGCTGGGGGCTGCGCCGGGGGCAGGGGTGAGGGGGGCCCCTGAGGGCCGGGCTCCCCGGGGATGCTGGGCGGGATGCAGAGCGGTGCCACCACCCCTTCTCCTAACGGGACCCCAGCTTACTGGTGTGGAAGAAGCCATGTCAGAAAAAAATGCTGTTTAATGCAGAGCCCTGAGGCCGGAGCAGGCTGGGGATGGTGTCCGTGTGTCCATACATCCTGGGGGAAGCATGAGCCCATCTCCCAGCAGCGACGTCCGTCTGTCTGTGTCCAGCTCCTGAGCACCGCATCCTGGCTCCTAGCTCCCTGCGGGGACAATGGGAGTCAGGGAGAGCTGCAGCATCCCCGGGGCTGGCGGGGCACCCAAAAGGGGTGTCCCAGACAAGGGGGGCACAGACCCCTGGTCCCATATCCAGCCTGCTCCCCCCACCCCAGCACTCAGACCCTTGCAAGCAGTGGGGTATGGGGACAGGGCTCACGGTGTCCCTCTTCTGCGAGGCACGGTGGCACCGCCAGCCCCCAGTGGTGCCCCCCGGGTGCTCCCTCACCCTCCACGAGGAGCCGGGCAGTGGAGCGGTCATCGAAGGCGTCGCAGGTGTACGAGTCCTCGTCCTCGGGGCCCACGCGGTGGATGATGAGCGTGCGGTAGCAGTCCAGATTGCAGATCTCGTACTTGTCACTGGCAAAGATCTCGGTGTCCCCGCGGAGCCAGCGCACCCGGCCCCGGGCGTGGGACACGGTGCACTCCAGCGTCGCCTTGTGCCGCGCCAGCACCGTCTTGTCCCGCAGTGGCTTCACGATCCGGATGGGCAGCGCTGGCGGGCAGGGGGAGCCATCGGCATCGTGGGGTGAGCGGGCTCCCGTGAGGACCCCACGAGCTGACCCTGGTGCACCCCAGCCCTGGTGCTGGAGCCCAGCCAGCTCCCGCACCCCGCGCCGGTACCTTCCACCTGCAGGCTGGCCTCCGAGACAGCCGTCCCGGCCGTGAAGCGGATGAGTCCCGCATCCTCGGGGCACACGCCGCAGAGCAGCAGGAAATGCCAGGTCCCTGGGGAGGGAGAGGCTGGCTCAAGGGGATGGTGACGGGCACCCATGGCAGGCAGGGGGTAGAGACCCCCCTTTGTCCACACAAACTCCCCTTGCTTGAATTTGCCTCCTCCCAGCCCCAAACCACATGCACCCCCACCTTCTTGCCGTATCTTCACCGTGGTGGAGACCTTGATTTTCTCCCCATCCCGGAACCACTCGCCCTTCACGTCCCCGTGCGATGCCTCGCAGGTGAAGACGGCGTTGTCACCCTCCCGCACCTGGGCATCCTGCAGGTCCTGCACGATGCGGACCTGGCGCTCTGCGGGCAAGGGGCAGGGTGCCAGGGCGGCCAAGGGCGAGGGGGAGCAGGCGGCGCAGGGTTTGGGGGTGCACATGCCCCCGGGAGCTGGGTGGCTGTACCCTGGACATGCAGCGTGGCGGAGGCCTGGCAGTCGCCCGCGTCGCAGGTGTAGATGCCGGCATCGGCCAGCTCGCAGCGGCTCAGCTGCAGGACGCGGCGCCGACCCGCTGAGTAGGTGCGGCAGTTGGGCCCCGGCCGCAGCTCCTGCCCGTCCTGCCCAGGGAGAGCGTGCTCAGGGGTGCAAGCAGGCAGCACCCCACTGCTTTGCTCCCCTCTCCCCTGCCCGCAGCCCCGGCAGGGAGGGCAGCAGCTGGGGGGGGAGAAGCAGGGAGGAGATCACAGCCGGGCACTGCTGGAGGGGATTGGGGCGAACCCTCACCTTGAGCCACTTCACCTCTGCGCTGGGGCGAGACAGCTCGCACTCGAAGCTGGCGATCCCCGTCTCCAGGACCCCCAGGTCCCGCGGGACCCTCACCATAGTAACTGGAGGCTCTGAGGGGGGAGGACACAGGGCAGGAAGGTTTGGTAGAGGAAAGGCATGAGCTTGGGGCTGTGGGGATGGGGACCTGTGCCCAGGGCACCTCAGCATGGGGCGAGGGTGGCACTTCCCGGGGCAACACCATGGCGCAAGTGCTCATCACTGGTGTCCCAGCTGACTCTGGACCCAGACCCTGGCCATGGGGTCCCCACTGCTCAGCTCACATCTCTTCCCTTGGGACAGGGGAACGCCTGCCAGCATGTGCCTGGAGTGGCCCAGCTCAGCCCTGGCATCTCCCCTGGGACCGAACGGCTGCAGGACAGGCAGTGCTGGTGCCACACACCCCATCAAGCCTGCCCCGGTGACCGTACCTCGCACAAGCAGGCGGGCACTGCAGCGCAGGGTGTCAGCGGTGAAGGTGACGGTGCCCGAGTCCTCCAGTGTCAGCCCCTCCAGCGTCAGGCTGTGCCCGCAGCCTGTGGCACTGATCTGGCACGTGCTGCTGGGCTTCACCCGGATGCCGTCCCGCGTCCAGACCCCGGACACCCCGGGGTGAGACAGCTCCAGGTGGAAGGTGGCCGTCTCCTTCTCAAAGGTCTCCACATCTGCCAGCGGCGTCCGGATCGACACCTTCTGGGCTGCAAGGGACCCGTGTCCGCGAGCAGGTGCCTGGTCCACCTCAGAGCCCCCGGCTCCCCAGTCTGTGCTTGCTGGAGCGATCCCCTAAATCCAGCCCTTTTTACCAGGCTCCCACCCCTGCCCATCCCTGACCCCCACACTCACCTCTCTGCTTGACCACCCCTTCCAGCCAAGTACCAGCTCTGCCCACACTCTCTCCTCCAGCCTGCAGCAGGCGGGTGCCCTCCCCGTCCCCATCCCCGTCCCCATCCCCGTCCATCCCCATCCCCAGCATGGTACTCACGCTCCACGCAGAGCTTGGCCTGTGTGCGGTCATGCAGGCTTTCGCAGCGGTAGGTGCCGTGGTCGGCGGGGCCGAGGCAGCGGATGGTGAGGGTGCGCCGGCAGCCCGACTCTTGCAGCTGGTACTTGCTGCCCGGCTGGAGGAGGACGCCCTGCTTCAGCCACTGCACCTCGGCGGTCTCGTGGCTCACCTCCACCTCCAGGCACACGTCCCCCTGCTCCTCCGCCACCACGTCCTGCAGCTTCCTCACGAACAGCACCTGCGCTTCTGCACGGCCCGTGTGCCGGGTCAGCGGCTGGCCCCGGGGCTGAGCCCTGGGCTGTGCCCCAGCCAGCTCTTTCCCTCTCACCTTGCACGCTCAGCCGGGCCGTGCTCACCAGCCCCTCGGCGTTGGCTGTCACGGTGCCCGCATCACCCAGCTGGCACTGCCGGAGGGTGAGGCTGTGGCACAGCCTGCTCCTTGTCACCAGCAGCCGCTCACCAGGGACCACGAGCTGGCCGTTCAGCTGCCAGGTCACGGCCACGTCCTCGGGAGACACCAGGCACTTGAAGGTGGCATCCTCCCCCTCCAGCACTGTCAGGCTCTGCAGCTCCGTGATGATCTCCACCACCCTGGGGACTACAGCCGGGGCATAGGGGCATGGCACCGGGGACCTCCTGTCCTGCAGAGCCGCTGAGCATCCCCACAGCCCCCTGCCATCGCCGTGCCCAGCTTCCCCACCGCCCCCATGGCACAGGGGTCCCTGGGGTGGTGGCCAAGCCTCGGGCACAGCTCACCCTGCACCGTCAGCGTCGCCAGCGTCTGATCATCGTTGGACTCGCAGCAGTACTCGCCGGCGTCCTCAGGCTCCACGCGGCTCAGCACCAGTGAGCGCTCTCGCCCCTCCGCCAGTATCTGCCGGCGGGGACCGGGCACCAGCGCCCGCCCGTCCTTCCGCCACACCACGTCACCCCGCGCCTTGCAGAGCTCGCACCACAGCACCGCCCGCTCGCCCTGCCGTGCACGCACGTCCGACAGCCCGCGCAGGAACTTCACCTGCAGCTCTGCACAGCCAAACCCCCCGCGTCAGCACCCGCCGCCACTGCGGGGGGTGTCCCCGGGCACCCCCGCTGCCCCCCCGCCGCCCACCTCGGACGCTCACGTCGAACTGCATCTGGTCGTGGGAGGTGAGGCAGGTGTAGATGCCGGCGTCCTCCTTGGCCACGTTGCGGAGGACGAGGCTGTGCACACGGCCGTCCCGCCGCAGCTCGCAGCGCTCACCGGCCACCACCACCTGCCGCGGGCCCAGCCAGGCGACGTCGGCTCGCTCCGTGGAGGTGACGGCGGAGAGCACGGCACTGCCACCTTCCAGCACCAGCAGTTTCTCCCGCTCCTCCCGTTTGTTCACGAACAGCACGGGCGCTTCTGCACCGGGAGAGCACCGGGCTTAGCCATGCCCCCGCTGGCAGCACCGCCGTGGGATGGGGGCATGAAGCATCCCGGCGTGGGGCAGAGAACCGCTCCTGCCCCCGGCCATGGGTGAGGGACACCTCCAGCCTCACCTTTCACATGCAGCGTGAAATGCACCTCGTCATCACCGGCATCGCAGAGGAAGATGCCGCTGTCGCCCAGCTCTGCTTGCTTGATGGTGAGGCTGCGCGTGGGGCCCTCGCTGCACACCAGCAGCCGCCCGCCCGAGCGCAGCGTCTGTCCGTCCTTCTGCCACTGCACAGCCGCTGTCTCTGGGGACAGCCGGGCCACCAGCGTCACACTGTCCCCCTCCAGCACCTCCAGCGGGCTCTGCGCCTCCTCCTTGTTGACAATGCGCACGGGCCGGGCTGGGGGGTGCAGGGGATAAGGCAGGGCTCAGGGGTGTCACCGTGGCACGGGGCAGTGCAGGGATGGGACCGCTGCGAGTGGAGAGGCAGTGATGCCCACAGTGGGTCACCGTGGGGCAGGAGGGCTGTGGGGCTGATGGGGCTCATGGTGCGTCCAGCTGTGGGATGCTGTGAGTGGCTGGGCATTGCTGTGGGGCTGGCTGGGGGTCACAGTGGGACCAGCCAGGGGTCCCGGTGGGGCAGGTGTGCAGGCTGGTGGGGTCTGGCAGCTCAGGGTCTCCTCAGGGAAGGGGCCTCAGGCAGGGACGGCAGCAGAGCCCATCGCTCCTGCATCCCTCCCTGCACAGGCAGCTCAGCTGCTGGGTTGGGGCCATTAATTTCAGTGTGTCCCCCATCCCGAGCGCCTTGCTGGGGAGCCGGGACACCTGCCTGTGCCAGGACCTCTCCCACTGTGCCCAACCCTCCATCTCCAGCTGATAAGGGTCCGGACTGAGCTCAGCCCTTGGCAGCCGAAGCAGGAGGAGCGGCGCCTGGGAGCCGGCCAAGGCTAAATTTAACCAGCCCCCGGCTGGGAGAGGCGGGAGGGACGTCTCGCCACGACCCTGACATGTCCCTTTCTGACCAACGGCTCCTGCAGGGTTGGGGACCGGGCTCCCGCCCTCCACTGCCACGCTGCCACCCTGGCCTCTGCCATCAGTGGGGTCACAGAGGCGTCCCCTCCCCTCGCCCAGGGCTGTGGCACGATCCCGCCGTGCTGGGGGTCCCCAGGGCGCTGAGCTCCTGCCAGCTCACCCGACACCTCCACGCTCATCACTGCACAGTCGCTGGCGGCATCGCAGACGTAGCACCCCGAGTCGCCAGGCTGCACCCCACAGATGGTGAGCTGCCGCAGCACCCCATGGGCCTCGACCTGCACCCGCTCACCCGGCTGCACCTCCTGGCCGTCCCGGAGCCAGCGCACGGTGGCATCGGGCCGGGAGAGCTCACAAGCCAGCACTAGGTCCTCCCCGGCCACCACGCAGTGATGCTCCACAGCGCCCGTGCTGCGCACGATGGTCACTGGTGGCTCTGGGACTGGAGAGACGGGCTGTCACCACGGGAGCAGCAGCCTGTTCTGGATGCTGCAATGGCCAGATCTGTCTGGACTTCCTCTGGCTGCAGCTGGGCAGCGCAGGGGTTTCCACAGAGCCCCCGCGTGGGTGCAGCCCACTCCCTGTGTCCCCGCCACCAGCCTCCCCATGTTGGCTGCCACCCAGCCCAGCCCCTGACCAGCCTGGCAGCAGCCTGGGACCCACCTTGGTCCTCGCCCTGCTGGCTGTCCCCCCGGGGACCTACCACTCACCTTCCACGGTGACGAAGAAGACGATGCTGTCGTCGCCAGTGTCGCAGAGATACTCCCCTGCGTCCCTGCCTGTGACGCCCAGGACAACGAGGGAGCGGCGCGCCCCATCCTCCTCCAGCCGCACACACCCCGTGTCCTGCAGCTTCTCCCCGTCCTTGTACCACTTCACCTCCCCGTGGGCATGCGAGAGGTGCACCTCCAGCACTAGGTCCTCCATGGCCCGGCAATGCCGGCGGATCGGCAGGACATCCCTCTCCAGGATCCTGACCAGCGGGTCTGCAGCACCCAACACCAACAGAGCTGAGGTCTCCAGGGTCTGTGCAGCCAGCACCTCCCACCAGGCTCTCCCCCAGCCTCTTGCTCACCCAGCACTTGGACGGTGAAGGTCACTGCGTCATCGGTGGCATCGCAGACGTATTTCCCAGAGTGCTCGGCTCGGGCCGCGGGGATGAGCAGGCGGCGGTGGGCACCCTCCTCCTCCAGGACCAGGCTGCCCCCAGCCTCCAGCCTGACGCCCTCCTTGGCCCAGCACACAGGCGCATCCGCGCGGGACAGCTCACAGGCCAGCGTCACCGTCTCCCCCGGGGACACCGTCACGACAGGGAGAGGTCTGTGGGGCTGCAGGATCCTCACCGGCGGCTCTGCAAGGACGGCATGACCGTGATGCAAAGCAGCACGGGGACAATGTGGCCCCAGGGATGCCTCTGCTGCCGGCCCCAGGCGAGCACCTGTGCTGGGTGGTTCAGGGGGTGGGCACCCACCGGCTTCATCACCATGGAGGAGCCAGTCCCTGTTGCCCAAGCTGGGAAAGACCCCACGGCTGGAGCCCCATCAGCACCTCCCTGCTCCCGGGTCCCCGCTGACCTGACACCTTGACGTCGAAGGAGATGGCCTCATCCTTGCTCTCGCAGATGTACTCGCCTGCGTCCTCCGCGCTGCTCCTGGGGATGAGGAGGCAGCGCCAAGCCCCCTCCGCCAGCAGCAGCAGGTTGTCGGTCTCGTCCACCTCCAGCCCATCCTTGAACCAGCGCACGGGAGCATCCGGCACGGAGAGCTCGCATCGCAGCTCCACGCGCCCCGGTGCCTGCACCGGCAGCTCCAGCGAGCGCTGCGGAGGGTGCAGGATCCTCACTGGCGGCTCTGCCAGGGATGTGGAGGAAGGGTGTGAGACCTGCTCTGTGCATCGCTCCTGGCTCTGCTGTCCCTACTTACTGTCACCTGCGTCCCTGTCCCCGTGGGGCTACACGGATGCTACAGCCTCTCATCCCGGTGCAAAGGGGCAGGAGCTGTTCGAGGGCAGGGGTGGGGGGCACACAGTGCCAGCCCAGCACGGCTGGAGGGGGGCACCCACCAGCCCCTGGGTGATGCAGCCTCACCCCCTCCTCCATGATGCTGAGGGCAGGGAGCAGGGCTGGGGACCCCATGGCACAGAGCTGGGGCAGCACTGCCCTTCCCAGGACATCCCTGCTGTGCCACCAACCTGCCACCAAGATGTGGTAGGAGACAGACGCATCCCCGGAGTCACAGATGAACTCCCCCGTGTCCTGCGGCTGGGCGCAGGGCAGCACCAGCCGGTGCCGCGGCCCTTCCTGCTCCAGCACCAGGCTCTCGCCCGCCTCCACCTCCTCCCCGTCCTTGTACCAGCGCACCGGGGTCGCTGGGCGGGACAGCTGGCACCACAGCTCCACGCGCTGCCCGGCCATGTAGGTGTGGGGGGCTTCCTTGTTGGAGCTGATGATCCTCACCGGTGCCTCTGCCGGGGGACATATGGGAGGGCTCAGCCACAGTGCTGGGTGAGCCCCACATGAGGATGGGCACCCCCCAGGCAGCTCACCGCTCACGGTCACCCTGAAGCTGGCAGCAGCATTCCCAGCATCGCAGGTGTACATCCCCGAGTCGGACAGCACGGCTGCAGGGATGTGCAGCCTCCGTGAGCATCCCTCTGAGCAGATGGCCAGGACCTCGGTTGGGACCACCGCCTCGCCGTCCTTCAGCCAGCGGACAGGGGCATCTGGGGGGGACACCTGGCACTCCAGCAGCACAGGCAGCCCTGCCAGCACCTCCTGGAGCTGCTGTGCTTCGGGCACCGGGGCTATGTGGACCTGTGGGGCTGAGAGGACCGAGACCCTGTGTCACTTGGCCTCCATCCTAGCTGCCCTGGGGCCAGCAGCCAGGGTGATCCCAGCCTTGCAGCACTGGTAGCTGAAAGGTGAGGGAGGACTGGGGCTGGAGTGTGAGGTGGCATAACCCATGGGCAGGCAGCATGGCTGTGCCCTGGGGTGTGGAGGGGCAGCATGGTACAGGGCTCCAGGAGGAGACAGAGCAGCTGACCTGCCCCTGCCTGCATCCCCCTCCAGCCCAGGGACACGAGCAAGGAGCTGCTCACGAGGAGGTGAGGGGCAGCCAAGATGCTGCAGCTGCCGGTGGGACGGCAGCATGAGCAGGCAGCCGGGGCAGTGGGAGAAGGGGGAGAGGGCCATAGCTGTGCATCGCACCCACCTGCCACAGTGATGGTGTAGAAGACAGAGTCCCCGCCAGCGTCACAGACGAACTCCCCCGTGTCCTGTGGCCGGGCGCAGGGCAGCACCAGCCGGCGCTGCGGCCCCTCCTGCTCCAGCACCAGGCTCTCGCCCGCCTCCACCTCCTCCCCGTCCTTGTACCAGCGCACCGGGGCTGCCGGGCAAGACAGCTGGCACCACAGTTCCACGCGCTGCCCGGCCATGTAGGCATGGGGGGCTTCCTCGTTGGAGCTGACGATCCTCACCGGTGCCTCTGCCAGCAAGAGACGTGGGGCTCAGCCAGGATGTAAAGACCAGAGCGGGTGATGGTGGCAGTCACAGCCCTGCATGGAGCGATGGCTTCACCGGCTCATTGGCTTTAAGGCTGGAAGGCCCTACATCATTCGCATCGCACATAGCGCAAGCGGCTGGGCTGCCCTGCCTGGGGCTCCCTCTTTTCACCCATCGCACCCAGAAGGAGCACCCAGCTTCCAGCTGGCTGTAAAGTGCTGCTGTGCCCTCACTCCCGCGGTACCTGCCCTGCTCTGCCCCGGGACAGAGCTGAGGGATGTGGAGGGGGGATGCGGGTAGGCAAGCGCCTCATTAGTGAGCTCCACCACTGCTAATTGCTGTCTGTGGTGCTAGCACCAGCCCCTGTGGCTGCCCTACCAGGTGGTGCCCATGCCTCTGCCTGTCTCCCCGTTTCGGAGGCCACCAGGGTCCCAACTGGTGCTTCTGGCCCAGCTCAGCCTTGGCATTTGCTGACACCGCGGTGCAGGTGTGTGGCTCGCTTGCAGCCAGCAGCCCCATCCCTCCGGCTCACTTGGACCTGGGACCCCATGCCAGATCGCAGTGCTCGCTGAACACCACCGTTAATGGGTTACACACGAAATGTGTGCCACTGCTCACATATCCCCGCTGACTTGAGTCGGATCTCTAAAGGCAGAGGGGCTCCCAGTACAAGCTTTGGGTGACCAGCCCTCCTCTCTCCTGGGAGAAGGTCAGGATGCGGCCCCTGCCTGCAGCAGCCAACACCGCCTGCCCAGCCACGCGCGTTGCAGCAGGCCGTAGCTGGCCTGGACTCTGCCATGGGTGCTCAGCCAGCCCACGGCTCCAGGCAGGCACGGGGCACAGCCGGCACCAGAGCACGCTGGCGGCTGAGCAGTGACCTGCCCTTCTCATGACCTGCAGCTGCCCCGTGCCGGGCGTCCAGGCTGCAAACTTCCCAGACAGTTTCCAGCTGCGATGCCCAGGCTCAGCAGCGCACCGCAGCCCCGCAGCGCATGAGAGCGGCCCGGCGCCAGTTTGCAGCATTCAACCTGCACCACGCTGAGCCTGCATCCGCCCGGCTCCCTGATCAAACGCTCGGCGGCTGCCTGTCTCCCCGGGCCTGCTAAAAGCAATCACATCGCTGAAGTGCAGCTGGAGATGTTGAGTGGCACCGAAGCGAGGAGGGAGCGATGTGCCAGCCCTTGGTGGGCAGCGCCGCTCTGGCCTCAGCCCCGTCGCCGGCTCCGAGGGAACCCCAGAGCTCAGCAGCTGCCGGAAAACCCGGAGGCGCACGGGGGTGCCCAGGCTTGAGGCAGGCGGGCTCCGCGCCGCAGCAGCCTGTGGGGGATAGCTGGGATGCCTCAGGGAAACCCAAGCGTGCCACACCAGCGCTGACTGCAGCAGCCAGCCCAGTACTCGTGCCAGAGAGGTGCCAGCCTGAGCCTCCTGGCACCCACCCCCAGCCCTGTCGGTGACACCGATGGCCAAATCCTGATCGAACCAAGCCAGCCTCTCTAAGACCCTTCTGCCGAAGTGATGCAAAGCTGCTCAGCCGAAAGGCTGAGCTTCAGCAGATGGTGTTCCCCCCTCCCGCCCTAGGGAAGCCGAGCAGGGCAGACGATGCCTCCTGCCTCCTGCCTCTGCCTAAAGCCCACACTGCCTGTCCTTCCCACTGGCGATTTTGCCTTTATCACACAAAAAACCCACCCTTCTTCACCCTCCCAGCAGTCACCACTTCACTGACTCTTCCAGCATCTCTTGTCACTCATCCCATCTTCACTCCTACATCCTCTGCCATCAGCTTCAGCCCTTTGCCACATACTAACACCATGGCGAGGCTTTACCGCTGTGGTCGCGGAGCCTTTTAACCAGGCTTTAGCTCTGCCCCCAGTCACCTTCCTGTGGTTGCGGGATTGTGGGTTTCGGGGCCAGCAAGGGGAAGTCTTTCACTCGCTTTCAGCTTTCATTATCCTTTGCCAGCCGGCGACACCAGCAGCCGCCCTACGGCTGGGGCAGCGGCTGCGGGACGCCATCACCCGCTCACACCCAGCAAACACCACCCAATCGTTGGTATCCAGGCAACCGTTAATTTTCAGGTCAGCAATTAACACCGTCCGTCAGAGCGATGTCCAACCATGAGTCACCCCACGCCAGGTGCCAGGCACTCGTACCCACTATTTTTAGGAAATCAGAGGAGGGTTTGTTTACTGGCCGTGGGAGAGGTCCGGCAAACACCGGCATCAGGGGGCTGGGTGCCAGCCCTCGAGCGCCCGAGCGTTTTGGACCGGCAGAGCGAGCTGTCCCCTTTGTCAGTCAGTCTGGGTGGTTTTACGCACCAGAGCTGCCACCAAGACCCCACCCGCCCGACCTGCTGTGGTGAGGACCTGGCAAGAGCATCTCTGACGAGCATCCCCAACCCCAGAGCAGCAAGCAACAGTGACATGTGCTGTGGCACCCTGCACCACCAAAGAAAGCCCCTTAAGATGTGACCCCTCCAGCCCACCTGCATCACACTCACCTGCCACAGTGACGGTGTAGAAGACAGAGTCCCCGCCAGCATCGCAGACGAACTCCCCCGTGTCCTGTGGCCGGGCGCAGGGCAGCACCAGCCGGTGCCGCGGCCCTTCCTGCTCCAGCACCAGGCTCTCGCCCGCCTCCACCTCCTCCCCGTCCTTGTACCAGCGCACCGGGGCTGCCAGGCGGGACAGCTGGCACCACAGCTCCACGCGCTGCCCGGCCATGTAGGCGTGGGGGGCTTCCTCGTTGGAGCTGACGATCCTCACTGGTGCCTCTGCCAGGGATAACACGGGGCTCAGCACGGGCACCCAACTGACAGCAGCTTTCAGCCCCATAACGGGGGCAAGAGGAGGGTCAGGAGCACTGTCAGGAGGTGGGGTCCAGGCTCCTGCACGCAGTCCCCAGCTCACCGGTCACGGTCACCACGAAGCTCACGGCATCATCCCCAGCATCACAGGTGTACACACCGGCGTCCGAGGGACCCGCCGAGCGGAGGAGCAGCCTCCGCACACAGCCCTCTTCCTGCACTGCAATAACGTCGTCCAGGGGCACGGCCTCGCTGTCCTTCAGCCAGCGGACAGGGGCACCGGGGGGACACCTGGCACTCCAGCAGCACGGGCAGCCCCGCTGGCACCTCCCGGAGCCGCTCGTCCTCAGGCACCGGGGTGATGCGGACCTGCGGGGCTGAGAGACATCGTGGAGGGGTGAGAAGCATCCTCCAGCATGAGAGCCCCTGCTGCTCTTCTCCCGGCAGGACCCCAGGGCGAGCGCCCCGCTCACCTTGCACGTGCAGCATGGCTGAGTCCCGCACACTGCCGGACACGAAGGTGACCTGGGCCCCATTGTCGGCCAGCCGTGCTCCCCGGATCAGCAGCGAGTGCTCTGTCCCACGGTGCTGCACGCTGCACCGGCCGCCTGCCTCCTCCTCCTCGCCCAGCCTGGCACCATCAAGGAACCAGGTGCCATGCACCGCGGCCGACAGCTCCAGGGAGAACGGCGCGTCCTCGCCGTCCTGCACCTGTATGTCCTGCAGACCCCTCTCCAGGCGAGCTGCCGGGGCTAGAGCATAGCTGGACTCAGCCCCGGCGGCACCGGCCAGCAGCGTGCCATGGCACGACATCCCGGCTGGCCCCTGGGGAGAGCCAGCTCCCAGGTGGGCGTTCCTGGCTCAGCACCCTCACCAAGATGCACAGATCCGGGGAACTCCACGGGGCTGCTCCTGCCGTGCTCGTTGGCGGCGCAGATGCGGAAGCAGTAGTCGGCCTCGCGGGGCACGCTGTCGCCCAGCACCCGCACGCGGCCAGGCAGGTCAGTGGCGAGGCACTGCACCCACTCGTCCCCCGCCACCTCCCGCCGCTCCAGCAGGTAGCGGCTGGGGGGACGGAGGTGGGCGTCGGGCGCGGGGCACCAGGCCAGCAGGGCCGTGTTGCTCTCCGCCACGCTCATCTCGGCTGCCACCGGCGCGCTCGGGGGGTCACGCTTCACACCTGCAAGTCACAGCCCATGTTGCCTGCTTGGGGACAGCAGCGAGGCTCACGGTGGAGCGGCAGAAGGGCTGAGTGGGGCTACACAGCCTGTTTCTCTGGGGATCCTCTCTCTGATGGAGAGGATGGAGAGGATGGTCTTGCTCCCATGTGCTGGTTACAGGGGTTTGTGAGTGCCAGCGAGGCTGGGACCCCGGAGCCCTGCTAAAAGCCCCTTTCCCCAAAAAGCCATCGCAGCATCATGTCCCTGGCGTGGTGGGTGCCCATCTCGTCTCTCCCTCATGTCACCCCCTGTGAATGGGCAGGACAGAGCACGCGGGGCCCCTCCAAGCCTGTGGCTTACACTTGACCCGGAGCTGGGAGGACGTCTGCGACTCCCCGACAGCAAAGGAGATGATGCCCGCGTCCTGGCGGGTGACGTGCACCAGCACCAGGAGGTGCGTCCTGCCGAAGCTCTTCAGCACGGTGCGGGGCGACTCCCGCAGCTGCAGCCCGTCCCGGCGCCAGCAGGTCCCCTCCACTGCCTCCCGCGTCTCCAAGCAGAAAACCGCGTTCTCCCCCTCCATCACATCCAACTTCCGCGGCAGCCGCTTCACGATCATCCCTATGGGAAGAGATGCATGAGGGCCGGGGAGGGATGCTGGGGAGCAGGGTGGGCTCCCTGGGGTGGGAGAGAGGAGGAGGTTGAGGAGGGGCAGCAGCAGGCACCACGGCCAAGCCATGGGAAGGCAGATGCAGGGGGCAGTGGGGAGCCTGGCAAGGAGCGGGATAGGAAGGCAAAGCCATGCTGCCGGAGACCTGACCCCCACCTCGGACGGAGACCTCTGCGATGCTGCGCCCCTTGTCCTTCATCTGGCAGAGGTAGATGCCGTCATCATCGGTGCGGGCATCGCGGATGGTCAGGCGCCGCACCACACCTCGCTCCTCCATCATGTACTTGTGGCTGGGCTGCAGCTCCCTGTCCTCCAGGTACCAGGCGGTGGGGATGGTCTCCAGCGGCACCTGGCACTCCAGCACGGCATCCTCCCGCTCTGCCACCTCCACATCCGCCAGCTGCACCTGGAACCGCAGCCGGTGCTCTGCGCCGGGAGAGACGGGTGCTGAGGGTGCACGGGGCACAGCACCCACCAGCAGCCCTTCGCTCAGGGCATTCCCAAAACGCTCGCAAAAAGCACCGAGCCCTTCGCCCTTCTCTGCCCCTCTCCTCTTTGGCCCGCGTGGGATGGGCACTGCCCTGGGAAGCACATCCCCCAGAGCAGAGGGAACCAGGGCACAGGCTGGGGAGAATCAGCGATGCCCCCAGCATCCCAGCAGGGAGTTTTGGGGGACACAGGAGTGTGCACACCAGCACGCCACAGCAGGCATCTCAGCGGAGAGGAGCAGCAGGGTGCAGGTGAGGGATGCACTAGGTGCTGGGTCACCCCAGCCCAGGCTGTCCCCAGCTGGCAGGGCGGCTCTGGGAGACGGGGCTGCTGCCAGCGCAGACGCTTGGAGCCATGCCCTGAAGGGCTGCCCGCCAAAACCACTCTGCACTTCCAGGGGAATTTGTCACCAAGGCACTGTCCCCTGTCCCTGCTCGTGGCTGAACACTCGCAGCCCTCCAGAGACACCACCTCTCTGTTTGCAAGGAGAGAGGGGCACGGAGGGGGACACAGCTCCCCAGGGGAGCCCAGCATCCCCTGTTTCCAGCCCGCAGCTCTGTCCGGAGGAGCCTGGGGTGACCCCGGCTGCACTGGGTAAGAGGGAGCCCAGGGATGCTGGGCTCACGCACAGATGCGTCCCTGCCAGACGAAAGGCCCTGGACCCCCCCAGTGCCCGGCTGCCCCTGGCAGTGCTTGGGCACCCTCCTACCTTTCACCCGGAGCTGCACTGCACTGAGGGTCTGGCCGGCAGTGTTGGATGCGGTGCAGACATACAGCCCTTGGTCCTGGGGTTTGCAGTACAGCACCTTGAGGATGAAGTAGCCCTCCCGGTCCTCGTAGATGAGGTGCCTGCGGCCAGGGGCAAGGGGCTCACCGTCCTTCTGCCAGATGATCTCTGGCTTGGGCTTGCCGGTAACGTAGCAGCGAAACTTGGCGTGCTTCCCCACGCTCACGGCGAACGCCTTGGCCCTTGGCGCCCCGGTCGGCACCGCACTGTTGGGCACCCAGGTCTCTGGTCCCACACGCCGTCCCGCTGCGTGCCGCCACCGCCGCTGCTGTTGCTCCGCCAGCAGCTCGGGGCCATCAGCAGGAGAGCCATCAGGGAGCCCGTCCGGCGGTGCCCTGGGTTCGACCAGGAGCACGGCAGCGGCCAAGGCCTCCTGGGAGCCGCTGCGTGCCCGGCACACGTACACCCCCCCGTCCGGCGGCCGGGCGCCAAACAGCTTCAGGAAGTACCAGTCCTCCGGCTCCTGCCCCACTGCGAAGTGGCTGCTCTCGAAGAGGTCGGAGAGCTTGTGCCCGTCCTTCTCCCACTCCAGCACAGGGCAGGGCTGCCCAGACACCCTGCAGGCAAACATCACGTCCTCCCCCCGGCACACCCGCATGGATGAGGGGGCAACCAGGAAGGCAGGCGCCTCACTGCCCGAGCATCCCTCCTCCTCTTGGGGCTCCCCTGCCTCCACCTTGAGCGTGGCAGCAGCGTAGGTCTCGCCAACACTGTTCTTGGCCTTGCAGATGTAGAGCCCGCTGTCCTGGGGGGTGGCGCGGGACACCAGCAGGCTGTACAGGTCCCCCTTGGCCTCCACGTGGAAGCGGCCCGAGGGCTCGATTGGGATCTTGTCCTTCTCCCAGAGGATGCTCGGCCGGGGGTCGCCCGTGATCTGGCAGCTCAGGACCGCGTTGGTGCCGCTTCGCACCGTGAAGGCACGTGGGTAGGCCAGGAACCTGGGAGCTCCCCTGAACCCCTCCATCACCACCTCCCCAGGGTCACGGCAGGCGGCTAGCCAGAGCAGCAGTGGGGATCATCAGCCTGGGTGGATGCACAGACCAACTGGGATGGGAGCTCAGGCTTCAGCAAAGAGACCGGCGTGGAGCACCACGAGGAGGGACCCGCACCTGGAGTGAAGCCCCCAGCATGGACCCCATGCTGCAGGAGCATCACCCTCGCTCTGAGCCCCCCAGCCCCACTGGATATGCTCCTGTCTCAGCAAGAATCACCCATTTCCCAGCCCAGTGGCAATAGAAGAGGTGACAAAAGATGGCTGTCTGCACTCCGAGGGGCTGGGGCACCCACAGCCTGCCGCAGAGTCACAGAGGGGACCCCAGCTCCGGGGGCGGGGGACCCCTGCCCAGACGGGGAGCGCAGGCAGCTGCTTGCTGGGTGCTGGGGACGGCGGAGGCAGGACGGCCCCAGCCCACCCCTTCCCCACCCGCGGGGCATTCCTGCAGTATCGGGTGGTGGCAGAGCCGCATTCCTGCAGCATCTGGGCTGGCTCAGCAGGCAGGTGCTGATACGGGGCTGTCGCGGGCGGGAGGCACCCGGCGGATCCGGGCGCTTCCTCCCGGGCTCGGAGGGGCAGGGGACCGACCCCCCTGCGCCCGGCGGTCACCCCGCAGGGCCGTGCCCTGGGGCAAAGCGGGGCTCCCCCGGCAGCAGATCCCCCCTCCAGAGTGTGGTCCCACAGGCAGGGTCCAGCCCGTGGGTATTGAAAGTCACGGCTGGAAATAATCAGCCGCAGGGGGCAGAGGGAAGGAAGGCTGGGGAGATGGGTCCTGGTTTTGGAGGGCACTGCCTCCATCCCCAGCGCTGCGGGTAACCGTGCCCACCGTCACGGGCAGGAGTGGGGCAGGGTGCTCCGTGCCTCCCCTGGGCGAGTGCACCCCAGCCTCTGCCCGCACCATGGCCAGGGCAGGGGCAGAGGTGTCTCTGCCGCCCTCGGGCAGGGGGAAGAAAAACGAAAATACTCCCTGAAGGAGCCAGAGGGGACAGAGGGAGAGGGCTGGTCCCCAAGGAGTGGCAGGGACCTGGGCCAGCTTCTCCTCCCAGACCCCTACCCCCAGGACGTTGCACCCGTTCAGAGCCACCTCCCCGGTCACACCCTCCCCTGACCCACGGGCCACCCTATGGCAGCTCCTGTAGCCACGCATAACCCTGATGGCTCAGCCGCCCCACAGCCCCCTTCAAGCACCCCCTTACCCGATCGCCCTGCCCCATGCAGCCCCACAGACCAGCCCCCTGCCCCACACACGCACCTCGCTCCGCCGCCTCTCCCCCGTGTCTCCCAGTGCTGGCACCCAGTTCCTGCTGCTTCCCCCAGCTCCACTCCTGGGTGTCAGTGCGCAGGGACCAAACGTTACAAATGCCTGCAGCTGCTGTCCCCAAAAATACCCTCTGACACGCTGGGTTGATAAGACTGAGCCTGCTCCATTCAGCGCCTCGCTGGGGCAGGGCTGGCCTACCTATGTATAGCAGCCCAGCGGGAGCCGCCCGGCCCGGAGCGGGCAGGCAGTGCTTCACCTCCAGAGATCTGGGGTGCCGCAGACCTGGCTGTGCCTGGGTGCTGGGTCAGCCAGCAGCAGGAGGCAATGCGCCGTGTGGGGTGCACGGCATGGGGTGCATGGTGTGGGGTACATGGTGTGGAGTGCACAGTTCGGCACGCACGGTGTGGGGTGCATGGCACGGGACACCAGGCTGCAGTGGGACAGGACGTGCCACGCAGGACATGCTGCACGGGGTGGGACGTGCTGCACTGGATGCTGCATGAGATGCCAGGCTGCAGGGGATGGGATGTGCCATGCAGGACATGCTGCACGGGGTGGGACGTGCTGCGCTGGATGCTGCATGAGATGCCAGGCTGCAGGGGATGGGATGTGCCGTACGGGCCACGCTATGTGGGATGCCGGGCTGCAGGAGGAGTGGAGGGGCTGCAGAGGCTGCCCACCACACCGCAGGGCAGGCAGGGCTGCTGGATGGGGGATGCCTGGCACTGTCCCCGCAGGCAGCAGTGGTAGGAAGGGCAGGACACTCTGGGTCCCCTTGCAGTCTGCACCCCTCCTGCAGCTCCCACCCCAGGGGACAGCCCGCGGCCAGCCAGCCCGAACAGCACCCCAGGATCCTTCTCCTAGCAGTGCTGCGGGGTCTCCAGCTGGCCTGGCTCTGCCTCACCTCTTCTCCTTCTCCTCCCCCTGAAGCTGGCCCAGCCTTCCCCAGCCCCAGGCAGCGCAGGGACCTCTTGCCATCCCTCCTGCTTCATGTCCCCAGGACCTCGCCAGCCTCCAAGCTGCCCTGGAGATGCCACAGCCCCCCCACCCCCAGCCTGCCCTCCCCAGGGCCCCATCCTCACATCCCGGCTGCCCTGTGACCCTGGGGTGTCCCAGCCATCCCCAGCAGGAGGGTGCCCAGCCTGCCACCCCCCCAGCATGCCCCCTCACGCTGGGGCCTCACAGGGCTCTGGACCGCATCAGGTCCCTGCCCAGATGTCCCTGCTGTGCACAGCCACTGCCACTTCCCACTGTCCCCCCAGAAGCCCCAAATCTGCAACTCCTCCACCATGGGGGGCACCCAGCACCAGCAAAACTCACCCAGGGTGCCCCCTCCATCCCCGCCAGCACAGGAAAACCTTCCTGGCAGCAGCCTGCCCACAGCCCAGCCTCCCCAGCCCCACGCACCCACTGCCTCCAGCAGCATCTCCCCCCCCCCCCCGCCCCGGGTGCCGTCCCCCCCCCAGACCACACTGTCCTTGCAGTCCTCGCATTCCAGACATCTCAGCGCTTTCGCTGCCCAGAGATAATATTCACGGCGAGCAGACGTTTGCGTCAGTGTCAGATAGGTCTCAATGCCACCCTGCCCCGGGGGGAGCGCAGCAGGCAGACGGGCTGGGCAGGCAGGCAGGAGCCTGCGGCAGAGCCCCCTGAGCCACCGGCCCGCCGTGTGCCCCATGGTCATGCTGCTCCTCCTGCACCTGCTGCCTGCCATGCTGCCCACTGCCGCCCTGGCCAGCTGCACAGGGGCCGGTGCCGACCGGCAGCTCATCCTGGCCAAGGTACGGGCTCGGGTGCTGGAGCATCTGAGCCCCCCGGTTCTCCAGGAGGAGCCCCAGAAGGAAGCAAGGAGGGTGCACCGGAGAGATGTTCTTGAAAACACCAAAGTCGAGCCGGAGGAGCTGGAGGACACCTCCCAGGTGATCCTCTTCCCTTCCACAGGTGAGAACATCCTGGTGGGATGGAGAGGGCAGAGGGGTGAAGCAGGGTTGAGGCTCAGGGCAACACAGATGCAGCAGGATGGAGGGGCTGCTGTGGTGGTCTGCAGGAGAAGAGAAAGAGGGTTTGCCAGGCTGGGGCACGGGCATGGGTGAGGTTTGGTGGAGAGCCAGGAGGTGGAAAGGTATGGCAGGTGGGGACAGGCAGAGCAGCCCACGACACAGGCAGGGAGAGGGGCAGGCGGCACAAGAGGGTGCTGAGAGGCTGGGGAATGGCTGGGCCAGGCAGGATGCAGAGAGATGGGGAGGGCTGAGGAGCAGGCAGGGTTGGATAGGGTGGGATGCTAGGGAATGGGGCAGGATGCTGGGAAATGGGATGGGATACTAAGGGACAGGGCAGGATGCTGTGGGATTGGGCAGGATGACCAGCTATGGGGCAGAACACTGGGAGATGGGGCAGGATGCTGAGGGACAGGGGCAGCAGTAATGGACCAGCCTAGGGCACAGCACGGCTCAGCTGCAGGGCACAGTGCAGTGGCCGCTGCATAGCACTAGACACCAGTTCCCCCACACCCTGCCACAGCCAGGCACCCTGCCAGCACCCCAGGGACCCTCTGCAACATCCTACCTCCCGCCCAGCATCGGGGACCCTCCCCAGGTTTGGGCGCACACCCTGAGCGTCTTTTTCCCCGCTGGCATCAGGGACTCTCCCCGGGTTTGGGCACACACGCTGAGCATCTTTTTCCCCCGGCATCGGGGACTCTCCCCGGGTTTGGGCACGCATGCTGAGCATCCTTCCCCCCCCCCCAGCATCGGGGACCCTCCCTGGGTTTGGGCGCTCACCCTGAGCATCTTTTCCCCGCCCTCCACAGACGTGCCCTGCGAGCCCACGCAGCTGGACAAGCTGCTGGAGGAAGAAGGGATCTTCACCTACCTCTTCCAGCCCTCGGCGCACACCCTGAGCCGTGCAGTGACCTCCGCCCAGCTCTGGTTTTACACCGGCCCCTCAGCTGCCCCCAACCACTCAGCCCCCGATGTGCTGACCCTGTCACCGCAGGGCCGTGTGCCAGTGACGGCCATGGCGGTGCGGACACCCGAGCACTGGACGGTGTTTCACTTCGCCCCGGCACTGCTGCCCCAGCTCTTGCAGCCGCTCTTCGTGCTCCTGGTGCGCTGCCCTGGCTGCCCCTGCCTGGACGAGGGGGACAAGATGCCCTTCTTGGTGGCCACCACCCGGGCCAAGGGCAGTGAGAGGGCTCGTCGCTCTGCCATGCCCTGGTCCCCGGCCGCCCTGAGCCTGCTGCAGCGCCCGTCCGAGGATCTGGCTGCCCACACCAACTGCCGCCGGGCTTCCCTCAACATCTCCTTCGAGGAGCTGGGCTGGGACAAGTGGATCGTGCACCCCAGCAGCTTCATTTTCCACTACTGCCACGGGAGCTGCGCCGAGGGCCATGGGCTGAGCCACCGCCTGGGCGTGCAGCTCTGCTGCGCCGCCCTGCCCGGCACCATGCGCTCCCTGCGCGTCCGCACCACCTCCGACGGTGGGTACTCCTTCAAGTACGAGACAGTGCCCAACATCCTGGCCCAGGACTGCACCTGCGTCTAGGGCATCCCACAGCCCGGCCCCACACTGGGATCCCGCCCAGGAGGAGTCGCTCGCCCAGGGGACCCCCAGCCCCACGCCGCAGGGACCAGAAGGACCCAGCGAGGGGGGTCTGGGCAGTGCCACAATCCCCTGCACAAGCCGGAGTTTCGGGCTGCCCGGGGTACGGTCACGCTGCCAGACCTGCCCCAGGGCCGGTCCCAGCCCGGAGCGAGCTGGGGCATGGCAGGGCCAGGCCAGGCACAGCCTCCAGCAGAGGCACCGACCCCCAGCTGAAGCCAGCCTGCTGTCTGCAACCAGCTCAGCCCCCACTTCTCCCCACCCACTCCCCGCCAGCAATTTTCTGCCTTCCCCCCCAAAAGACTGGGGTCCCACTCCTGCTGCAGAGTGCAACAGCCTCCCCGTGCTCCCAGGCAGGGCCAGGCTGCTGCAGCAGGGATCAGGATGTGCCAAGGCGAACCCATGCCAGGACCTGGCACTGGTGGCAGGGCTGGCGGCACGTGCGGCGCTGCAAGCGAGCCCTCTCCCGGCGGCACAGCCTGTTGGAAAGCTTAACAGGATGAGTGAAATAAACCTGTTCCCTTTACCAAAACAGCCTGGTAACGCCAGCTTCCATCAGAGGCAGCCACAGAGGCGGCACGTGGTTGTGCAGTGGGATGCAAGCTCCCTGTGGGCTTTTGCCTGGAGGAGGGAGGGGACTGGCAAACACTGTAAGAGCCATCCAGCTCTGACCCGGGGTCCCAGAGAGGGGACTGGGGTGCGCTGGCCAAAATCGGCAGGGCATGGCTGGCTTTGATCCAGCCCCGGGGCAGGGGAGCGCAAGGCAGGGCAGCATCCCTTCTGCTGCCGGCTGCAGCGGGTTGGGGAGGCACGGGGGTGGCAGCGGGATGGGGAGGCACAGGGAAGCCCCTCACCCAGCCACTCGCCAGGGACAGGACCACACAGGAACGCGGCCGGAGCAATCCCGCTCCGCCAGGCCGATGGAGGCTGCCCTGGCCGCAGCTGCCTCCGCACGGCAGGAACGACTGAGTCACCCCGGGCGAGCGGGGAGGTCCCAGGGCTGGCGGGCGGCGCTGCCTGCCCCAGCCCAGCTGTGCAGGATTCCCTTCCCACCCCTTCCTCCCGAAGGACCGGATGCAGCAGTTCAGTACAAAACGTCTCCAGCCTTTACTAATATAGATATTAAAAAAAAAAAAAAAAAAGAAGAAAAAACAGAGTTACAATCATTTCTGAGTAAAAAACCATGCTACAAAAATCCCTGTGTGACCCAAGCTGAGATGATGAGAAATGCCCCACTGGCTCCCGGCCGAGCCCGGCTCAGGGCACTGTGTCCCCACACCGTGGGACCAGGGTCCGGCCCCACACAGGGGGTCCCAGCCCCATGGTCAGAGCAGGAGGGGATGGGCTTTGGTCCAAGGGCGGCCGGCCGGGAGCAGGGCGGAGGTGGTGGGAAGGACAGCCCCTGCCCTCTGCACAGACATTTCTGAGCAGGCCAGCCCTGCAGCTCGCAACCCCGTGCCAGGACACCACGTAGCACGGCCCCCCAGCCACACCGTCACTTTCCGGCAGCGGCGCCGCCAGGACCTCTTCCGTCCTCTCCGCTTCAAGTGCAATGCCAGCCCAGCGCCCTGCCCCGTGGTTCGTCCCAGCCAGCCAGACCCCCAGGCTCGGCTCCCTGAAACCCCCACGCTGCGGGGGCAACACCAGCATCGCCAGCATGGCCCGCACATGCACGGCACGGGCTGGTGCAGCGGCAGGTGGCTGCGGGCACGGGAGGGCACAGGTAGGTGTGAGGAGAAGATGCTGCAGGAAATGGGTGCGGGAGGAAGACAAGGGGGTGAAACGGGAGACGGGGGGGCACAGGGCCAGAGCAGAGATCGGGAGCGGAGTATAAAAATGCCAGGGTGCACACGCTGATGAGTTTATAAAAACGTACAAAAATAAGATATTCCCTTTTTGAAAATTAAGTAGGAATGTCCCCCAAGGCCCCCATCCCTGCTGCTGCCCACCGGCACAGGGCTGCCCGGCCAGCCCCACCGGACAGGCAGGCGGATCCCCTCCGCCCCACGCTCCTGGCAGGCTGCCCGCCCCACGGTGGCAGCGGCAGCCGCTCCGGCAGACACCGCCGTCGTCCCTGGTGGCGCTCACAGCCCTGCGGGGAGCAAGAGGCAGGTTAGCACCCGCCCAGGGGCGAACGGCACCCCCTCCCCAGGGGAGCCCGGGGGCAGCCCCCCATACCCCTACCCCAGTCAGCCGGATCCATCCCCCTCCCCAGCTCACCCGTGGTCCTGTCGCAGGTGGCGGTCCCCTTCTCGTGGGCGAGATTGAGGCGGTTCTGCTCGGCGGCGATGCCGTTGGCCTCGGGGCTGCTGCTGCGGGCAGGGCTGGGGGGCCGCGGCGGGGGCTGGAGATGGAAGGCCACCTCCAGGTGCTCCTGGGCCAGGCGCAGGTGCTCGCGCAGCCGGTCCAGCTCGTGCGCCGGCGGAGCCCCAGCCAGGGCGAAGCGCCCCGCCGCCTGGGCCAGGCTCTCCCGGTAGTCCAGCTTGCCGTCGGGCAGCGGGGCTCGCGGCGGCTCCTTCTTCAGCGAGTGGTAGGTGGGGGGTGCGCCGGGGGCTTTCTTGGGGTACTGCGGCGCGGGGCTGCCGCCAGCTGGGAGGGGGGGGCCGTCGGGCTGGCTCAGGGCGTCGCGGATGCGCCCCACGCCAAGGTGCACGAGCTCGCAGAGGTTGAGGAAGAGGCAGAGCCCGCTGACGGCGTACATGATGAGGAGGAAGATGGTCTTCTCAGTGGGGCGGGAGACAAAGCAGTCGACCGTGTGTGGGCAGGGGCTGCGGCTGCAGACGTAGGAGGGGCTCACCTCGAAGCGGTACAGCAGGTACTGCCCGAAGAGGAAAGCAGTCTCCAGCAGCGAGCGGCACAGCAAGTGCAGGACGTAGGCACGCATCAGCCCGTCCTGCTTGATGCGGCGCCGGCCATCATGCTTCTCTCCGCCCTCCGGGCTTTTCTCCTTCTCCACCTCAATCTCCTCAAAGATCATGGGGTCTTCTTCGTTATCATCTTCTGCCTCCTCATAGTCCCGCCCGGCTCCCCGGCGCACCACCGGCATGCGGGCCCGCTGGGCTGCTGGTGCCCGGCGCCGTGAGGACTCAGGCATGCGGGCGATGCGGTGCATGGCGAAGCCCAGGTAGAGCACTGATGGCGTGGCCACCATGATGATCTGGAAGATCCAGAAGCGGACATGAGAGAGCGGGGCGAAGGCGTCGTAGCAGACGTTCTCGCAGCCCGGCTGCTGCGTGTTGCAGACAAACTTGCTCTGCTCGTCGTAGTAGATGGACTCGCCCCCCACGGCTGTCAGCACGATGCGGAAGACGATGAGGACGGTCAGCCAGATCTTGCCCACGAACGTCGAGTGGTTGTTGATCTCCTCCAGGAGCCGCGTCAGGAAACTCCAGCTCATCCTGGCCAGACAATTGCCTCAAACCCTGTGGGGAAGGGGCAGGCAAACAGGCACTGAGCAAACCCGCGTGTGCCTCGCTGGGCCCCCTCAAACCACCAGCCTCCACCCCAGCCCTGCCCCTGTCCCTCTCCCTCTGCCAGCACTGACATCCCTTCCCTTACCCACAGGTCCACAAACACAGCCCTGTGCGGGCACCCATCTCCCCAAAAACACGTCCCCTGCCCAGCACCATCTCCCCATGCTCCCGTCCGCATCCTGCTCCCATCCGCATCCTGCTTCCACCCCGCCGCCAGCCAGGTGGGTGGAGAGGACCCGGGGAGCAGGGGAAAGGCTGGGACGTTCCCTCCCCTGCGGGAGGCATCTGTGGGAAGAGTCAGCACAGCCAAAGCCAGGGTAAACACACGGCAGCACGGGGCAGGGCCAGCTGGGGATTGTGAGGGGACAGGCAGGGGACAAAACCGCCTCCTCCACCCCCGGTGCCACGGCACCCATTTGCCACCTGGTCCTGGGCAGGTCCCCAACCAACGCCGCACCCTGCACCAGCACCCACACCCTCCCATGGGGGTCCACGGGCCCCTGGAGGAAGGCAACACGCGGCAGCCCCTCTGGCCCGCTGCAGCTGCCAGCCCTGAGCCCCGGCCAAGGGGGCTCCCTTGAGCAGCATCCCCCACCACATGCCTGCGAGCCAGGTCCTCTGCACCCCGCAGAGCTCTCCCTCGATGCCGGCAGAGATGCGGCATCACTTTGCCCCACCAAACCTCCGTGCTGTGCCCTCCCTCCTGCAGGACCCCCCACCCCCCAATCCTTATGAGCCCCCGAAGCCCACGGTGGCCGGTGCTCAGAGCACCCCACAGCCCCACAGCAAGGGCTGGCAGGAGGAGTGGAGCAGGAGGCAGGAGAGCGATGGCGAGGGGCAGCGTGGGGCGGCCAAGGAATTGCACAAAGTCCCCGTGAAGCAGCTGACACCAGAGGTCGGGGAGGAAATTACGAGGACCGCGCTGCAGCTCCCAGCCAAAGGAGAAGACGCAAGAGGAGACACCCCACCGCCACCCCCGGTTTCGGCAGCTTGTGTACAAGCTGATGCAAGGGCAGCAGGTGGCAGGGCTGCCCGGGCGAGCAGAGGGGACATGTCCCCACAGAGCCCCCAGCCTCACCCACACCTCGCCTGCCCTCCAGCCAGCCCTGTCCCATCACCTCCGGCCAGGGCACGTCCCTGTGGACGATGGCTCCTGCTGCACTCATGCCACTATTGTCCAGAATAAGAGGATCTTTTTGGCTTAGCTCAGCCTGCCTCCCGAGCAACCTCCAGCACAAGCACCCATGCGGGCGACAGGCTCTCGCTGACAGCCTGGTGCTCAGCAGAGCCTGCTGAGCTGTGGGAGGTGGCACAGTCTGGCACCAGGGATCCAAATCCAGCCCATCAGGGCCACCATCCTCCTGTGGTCGAGCACCTTGCAAGGTCTCGCTGCTGACCCATCTCCCCGGCGCAAGGCCCCCTCTCCCACCACCCCACTGGAAGGAGGATGCTTTGTGTCTGCGTTTAGCCCTTGCCTGGCAGCAGCACGCCGCCCTGGCCCCAGGGTGAGTGGCTGGGGCAGGGGACAAGGCGAGGGGACCAGGCAGGAGCGCAGCCCCAGGAGCCAGCAAGCCCCAGGAAAGCGAAAGCACACACGTGGGCACTGCTGTGGTGACCAAGGAGAGCTGACACAGGGACGGACCGCAGCGTGGGTCAGGAGCTGCAGTGGGCACAGCCAGGGCAGAACAGAGCTCCCTGCACCCTTTCCCCCTGCCCGGGGCAGGCAGTCAAGAGCCCAGCTCTCTGCCGAGGGGGCCAAGCCACCCACTGCCTCCCGGCCATGCCGTCAGAACCAGCACCACGTGACTTGGCCAGGCCCTACACCTACACCCCAGCCCTACCGACCCCAGGTCCCCCTGCCTGGGGCCCCCAGGCCCCTCTGCCCCAGCCTGCCCTGCCCAGGGACCCCATCTCCCCAACCCACATCAGGGCCCCCTGCGCCCCAGCACCGGCGCTCGCCAGCCCCTGCCCGCCTGGGGACCCCTGTCCCGCTGACCCCTGCCAACCTGGGGACCCAGCCTCCCCAACCCCAGCCTTCTCGGGGTCCCCAGCCCCACCGAGGCCAGCCCACCGCGGACCTCCAGCCCTGCTCACCCCAACCTGCCCGAGATGCCCCAGACCCCCGATCCCCCTGCCCGCGGCCCCCAGCCTCCCTGACCGCAGCCCACGCCTGGGGCTCCCGCCCTCCCGGGGTACCGACGCCTGCCCCACCTGCCTGCCCCCAGCCCCACCGACCCGCGCCCTCCCGCATCCCCCCACTCCTCGGCCCCACTCACGGCGCGCCGGGACGAGCGGCTCCCGCCGGCAGCGGCGGACAAAGCGGCGGGGCGGCGCGCCGCCGCCTCCCGCCGAACAAAGGGGCCCGGGGCCGCCCCGCCCCGCGCCCGCCCGCCGGTGCGCACCGACCGCCCCGCGCCGACCGGCGGCCGCGCCACTTGGCGCGGAGCTGCCGCCCCGCTCCGCCTCGGCCCCGCCGGTCCCGCGCCCTCCGGGTGACTCAGCCGCCGGGCGGGGCGAGGCGCTGCCGCCCCCGGCCCCGGCCCCGGCCCCGGCCCCCTCCCCGCCCGCGGCTCGGGAGGCCGCGCAGGGCTGCGGGCAAGGGGCCAGCCCCGGCCGAAACTCGCCCGAGCATCGCGTCTGTCGGCGACATCAGCCGCGGCAAACCCCGTTTTCCAGGCAGCCGCCGAAACCCACCCGTCACCCGGAGGCTGCTCCCAGCCCCGGCAGCCCCATCCAGCCCCCGGTGGGCCGGTTCTTCCCCCTCCGCCCTTTGCCCGCAGGGAGCTCGTCGGCTCCTGGGATGCCGCTCCCGCCGAGGTGCGAAGCTGAGGCTTCCTGCTCATTGCACGGAAACGCTCCAAAGCGTTGGTGCAGCAGCAGCCTCGGGGGCCCTGGCTCAGCCCGCGGGGTGTTCAGGGGTCAGCAACACCCTGCGAAGGAGCCCTGGTGAGCCTGGCCACAGGGGGAGAGGAGGGAGCCAGGGCTCCAGCCATGAAGGTCTCCTGCGCAATAACCTCCTGCCCCTCATAACACCAAATTCTTCCTCTCCCAGTGAAGAGAGGGGATGGAAGAAGGGAGAGACCTGGTGGCACCAGAGGAGAGGTGGCCCCAGACATGGTGGTAACGTGGAGCAAAACGTGCCTGTGCGGTAGCAATGTGCTTCAAATCTTTTGAAGCCTGTGCTGCTTCTCATGCCCCAGGCCAGGTCCCTGCAGCAGGGCCAGGCTGAGCACACAGCACCTCCAGATGTGCCCTTAGACAGTCACCACTGCTCATCCTGGGCAACAGCACCACTCTCCCAAGGCCAGAGCAATGGCAGCGGTGGCTTTGAGTCACCACCCTGGAGCCGTGGGCTGTCCCTCCGCCAGAGCACCCCGACCACTCACTTTCTGCACTGCTAAAATTGGCTCTGGGGTTTTTTGTCAGGGCTGAGTCCCCACGCTGGGCCAACAACATCCGTGACATCCTGGGCAGAGCACCCTGTCCTTGCACCCTTGCGTGGGGACGGGGAGGGACACCACGCTGCCTTGTGCAACTTGAATAGTCAGGGGGAAGCTGGTGTCTGCGTAAGCTTGTGAAACGCTGCTTCTCCCCACTGAAACACGTGCTCCCTCCTGCAATAGGGTTTCCACGAGCAGGCACTGGTGGGTGCAGCACCTCCACCCACCTCCTCCGGGCAGCGCCGGGGGCCGGCTGCAGGAGGGCTGAGGCCAGGTGGCTGGGGCAAGGAGTGGGGTGGAAAGCATGGCCGCCGCATCCAGCGTGGGTTTTTGGTTATTCTGGGCCCACTGAGTAACATCAGCCCTGCCGCTTCCCCTGCCGCTTCCCCAAGTCAGCAAGAGCCACCATGGCACTGCCCCAGCACCCGCACAGCCCAGGCACAGGCTCGGTGCTCTCGCATGGGAGGGCGACTGGAGCCCTCGTGGAGTGGCATGCTGCACCCCGACATGGGCGCAGGTGTGTGCACAAGAGGAAAGGGGAAAGAGCCCCGCTTAGGGCTCTCTTGCTCAATCCTGCCTTCCCCCTGCTCATGGATGGGTCCTTCCCAGGTGACAGCTTCAGCTGTATGGAGGGAAGGCTGCAGCAGAAGGAAGGGGATTTGACATGGCCATGAAGAAACACTTTTCGTTCAATCCCTCCCCCTCCCCGCACACGACTGTGGCATTAGCATTTCTGCAAGGGCAAATGCCCATTGCAGATCCAGCAACAGATGCTCTAGGAGCAACCCTTGGGCAGAGTCTCCATCCCAGGCCAGGAAGCACAGGCAGAGGTGAGTGCAGGGAGACAGCAAGCCAAGCACAGAAATTCAAGCTTTTGGAAGGATGCAGGGAAGCATTCAGAGCCGGGGAGGGGGCCAGGGGCTGCAGCCTGGCATGGAGAGGTGGGAGTGGGGTGTGCAGAGCAGAGGACTGCTGGCACGAGGGCTGCATCCCAGTGGGCTGGGGAGGACCTGCTGGGGCAGGGCAAGCAGCACACAGCCTATGTTGAACCTCCTGCTCTTGCCAGGTGGTTAAAGTGGCTTGAGGTTTTCTTTCCCCACAGTCACCACTAGTTTTCAAGTGCTCCCAGATCTTGCCTCCAGCGTGGCTTCACCCCCAGGCAGCCGAGCAGTTTGCTGAGGGGGCGCGACCTGCTGAGGCACTGCAAACCGAGGCCATTGCACCCAGAACGAAGCCGCTTGTTGGGCCGGGGCCAGGTACAGCTGCTGCAGCGGCAGCATTTTTGCACAGCACAGCTCAGCCCACGCCTGGGCTGCAGGGCAGAGCTTGCCTCGGGAGGCCAGGCCCAGAGGCTGGTGTCGGACACCCCCCATGGACAGGCGTTAACTGTGCTTGCCAGCATCCGGCCACTGGCATCAGAGCCCTCCCGTTTCCCCCGCAACAGTGCCTTGCGTGTTCCCGGGCTCTGCCCTCATCTTGCGCTTGCAACACCCAAGCGCCTGCAGAGGCATCACCCTTTCAGCCTGGGGCAGAGGGCAAACCCACAACAGCGCGGAAAGGAAGGCGGCAGGCGAAGGGTGTTGCCCACCCTCATCCCTTCCCACATCAGCTGAGGCTGACGGAGCCCGGGCCCATCACGGGCAGGAAGGATGTGCAAGACCAGCAGCCTTGTGGGGTCCAGCTCAGAGACAAGCTTTGCAGAGGAAACAGGGGCACCGTCACCAACCACAAAAACCAGGATCAGCCCCAAACCACTAAGTCTGTAGGGCAGAGCCCAGAGCTGGAGCAAGCGTGTGGAGCATGGCAAGGCAGCTGCACAGGCCGGCAAGAGCGACGGGAGCCGGTAATCAAGGAGATAGTGGCTGAGGGGGAGTGTAAGCGCAGGGATAAGGAGAACATCCACTTCTGGGACAAGCGCTACACCTCAGGAGGGACACAGCAAGAGCTCCTGCAAGCAGTCCTTCCTTGCTGCTCAGCCACAGCGCCACGATGGAGGCACCCTCTGGGACTCCACTGCCGGATCCTGCCTCTGCTGCCAGACACAGGGTGCCAGGGTGAGCACGGGGCCCAGCGCGGCTCTCGATAGCAGCCTCAGTTCCTGCTCTGATCGATAGGGCAGGACAGGCTGGGCCCTGCTATGACAGCCTCTGCTTCCGAGGAAGGTGGCAGCGCAGCAGATGGCGGGGCTGGGCACCCCAGGCGTGGTTGCTGTGGGGCAGCGTGGACCCTGCCCAGCTGGCACTCAGCAGCGGGGCGAGGAAGGGGCGAGGAAGCCAGCTCCACCCTCCCCAAGCAGGGCCACAGGCAGGCAGCGTGCATCCTCAGCAGCAAACACGCTCTTCTCAGATTAAACAACTCGCCTGGCACTAGGACAGGGAGCAGACGGCTGTTAGGGACTGTTTGTCCTGATACAGGACAGCTCCACAACTAGCTTAATAACCTTCTGATAACAGGCAGAGGCACGCTCCATCGCAGGATCACAAAGGGCAATGACCGTCCTCTGTAACACAGGCCCAGAGAAGTCTGGGATGGCTTTAAAATAAAGTCCCCTTCCCTTTCCCCCTTGCTTGATTATGCAGTACAAGCGGGGGGTACGTGGCACAGCCCCTGCTCACCTCCCTCCTGCTAGGGTCTGCTTCCCAGTTCCTGGGTGCTGACTTCTGCCGGCACCCCGGTACCGCGTGTGGCACTCAAGCCCAGCCTGCGTTGGCTGCTCTTCCTCTGCCAGCCAAGCTGGAGGGCAGCCCACAAGGAAGGGGTTTACACGGCCCCGGGCCATTGCTCCGTAAGCTGGGTAAGGAGGGTTGGCACCCGCAGGAGGGATGAAGCTGGCCAAGCAGGTCTGTGAGCCACAGGGAATATGTACTCTTTGCTGCTACATCTCCAGTCCCCTGGAGATGAGGTCAGGGTTAGGAGATGAGGCCAGCAGGGGATATTCTGCTAGAAGTAAATGATCAGTCCCTCCAGTCACCCAGTTTGATTAGAAACAAGGCTTCGTTAGACATAGTGCAAGGGGGCTGACAGCTAACCCACAGGCTATGTATGCTCAAGGCAGTACTGCTTTAGAACGCAGAGACACAGAGCAGGAAGCACTGAAATAGCCAAAGCCGTGACTGAGGCATCATTTTCACTGATGAGTTGAACAGCAAAGTAACGCAGGGCTAGTACGTGCCCATGGAAAAGTGGTGGTAGCGTCAGGCTCATGGCAGTGGCCAGCCTGAAGCCTGAGCCCACAGCTGCCTGCAGCCTGTGTCCAGAGCCCTGTGGCCACGCCAGGCCTGGGCATCCCTCCAGCTACACACACCTCGAGAAGAGCCTGCTCCAGGCAGATGCAGACAGGGAAATGCTGAGATTCAGACCAGCCTTGCTCCGTGCTAGCAGCTGAGCACTGGAGCCAAGTGCACCCGAAAAAGGAGAGGGGAAAGAAGGGGAAAATCAAGAGTCTCTAAGAGCACAGCTAGGGGACTGCATACTCAAAACTGTGACAGGCAGAAGACATCTGCAGCTGGTTCAATAGATGTCACATCTTTCTGCAAACCCTGGCTCTCCTATGCAGCCCCTGTTCCTGCACAACCATCAGTCAGGGCTGCCTGCAGTGCTGGAGTGGAGGAGCATGTCAGGGAAGCCCTTGCACACACCCAGCTGATGCAATGAGGCCAGTTAATCCTATCACTGCGCCTAGTGCAACGAGCCCCACAGCAAAGTGTTCATGATCACAGAGTAACCACAAAGGGGTTAATCTGATAACAACGAGGACAAAACCCCAAGGGAAAACAAAGCAAGTGTTTCATGAAGAGGCAAGGAGACAGGTTGCGGCAGCGCATGTGAGCTTCCCTGTCAGTGGCTGGAGGAATGCAGAAGAGCAGGGAGCGTTTAACGGGACCAAGAGGCTAGTGCTGAGCTGAGGGCACAGACCTGCAGAGACATGGCAAGGAGCAGAAGCAAGTAAGTAGTCACTTCTGCAGTAAAAACCGGGAAGAGCTTGAGAAGAGCTATGGACAGGCACACAGCTGAAACCTTTGGTTCTGGCAGTCCACACTTCCTCAGGCCCCTCAACGCATACCCAGACACAGGCATGGCAAAGCAAAGGCGCAGCTTGGCTAAGATGGAAAAAGCAAGCTCCAGAGATGGGCTTTCTCAGGGGATCAGCTTACGCAGGAGAGACATCAATGAGCTGGTCCAATAATTCCAATTTTGACTCTTGCCCTTTGTGAAAAATGCAGCTATAGAAGATGAAGACAGAACTTACACAAGCTCCTTAAATGGCAAGATGGAGACAGAAAACCCTTACTGGTCTTTACTGGCTCAGCTCTCACAGACTCCTTCACCCGGACAAAGTGCTAGCGCTTCCACTGAGCTCACTACCGCTTGCGGTCTGAGATCACTCTAAAGGAACGGAGAGCAGCAGCCATATGTCCATTTAGGAAGAGGGAGAAAGCAGAATGCATTGTGACATCTGCCTCCAGACAGTATAGATCTTGTCAATCAAGTCTATAGAAGGCTAGATAAAAACATCGGCCACTGCAGGCCTTCAGCAACTCAACTGCTTCTGGAAGTGACAGGAGAAAGTCTAATCGTACAGCGATTCCAAGAAAGCATCCAACAGTGTGCTGCGAGGTGGCCTTCAGACCACTACAAAGTATGGAAACTGAACTTCCCGCTCTCCTAAGGCTAGGAGGATGGCACAGCTGGCTTTGAGCAGGGAGGGAAACTTTATCTCATCTGTCCAGGTGAGACTGGAGCAGGGCGATGCTGCGGGACCCAGTCACTGCTGTTTTCTGGGTGACAGAAACTGAAGCCACAGACACCAACTTTGGGTATGTGGAAAGTCTGGATGTCGTAGACACTATTGCAAAGAGCTGCTGTACTCAGTATCCAAAGAAAACAGCCATCAGGGCACTGAATGACAAATACATGTCTTTAAAGAAATCAAGATCACCTTGACATAAAATAGAGGTTTTCTCACTAAGGATTCAGCAGTCGGAAAACTTGCCCTGAAAATGTGGGTTGAACACTCATAGCAAGACACTGCTCTGGGAGAAGCAACCATCAGTAAAGGTCCCTGCTTGGGGTATCGCATCCCACCTGGCAGCACCTCAGTGTAACAGCTCCATTTCTGCTCACCCCCACAGGGAGCTTCAACCACATCAAAACACCACACAGAGCATCTCCACTTGCTCTTCACTGGGCAGGGTGCAGAGACCCTGTGACACAGCAAGCCCAGGCCAGGCAGCAGCATTTTCAGAGCTGCATTTAACTGTGTGCAGGAGAGGTTGAGACAAGGTAAAGCCTGGTACAGGGAAGAACCTAGGGGCAGGTACTCCCACAGCCACAGCAGCAACAGCTCCTGCGAGAGGCATGCCTCTGAGGGCCTGTTCAGCCAGTAAGCAACTTGCTGGGGCAGGAAGCCCACAGGATGCTCACATGAGGGCAACTGTCACAGGAGAACACCACAACCAGTACCTGCTGTCAGTCTAATCCTGTTTGGGCCTTGTTCCTTGGTGGCTGCTTGGAAGCCAGGCAGGTGGAGAAGATTAGTCTAGCAGCCCATCAGCACCCACCCTGAACAGGAGGGGGAGCATGGCTCGAATCCTGTGGGATGTTGGAGAACCTTTGAGAATGCTGCAAAGCTAGTATGCAAGACCTTACCAAGACATTACAGCAGTGCAAAAGGATCGAACAAGGAAAACGTGACAATTCAATAAATATAAGCTTTTATTACAATAGAAAATAGTAAAACTCATGTTAAAATAGACTCTTGCTTTTGGACTGCTCAGAAAAGCCTAAGCCTCACTTTTACCTGCCAGTGCCCACCAGGGTCCCGACCCCTAAGCGATGAGCAACACATTTCTGTGCTAAGAGCCTCACAGCTCCTCCCTCCCCAGTGACAGTGAAAGACTACAGCAGCAGACTGGGCCATGCCCCACCAGGCAGGCAGGTAAGGGCTCTCTGTGGGGTTATTAGTACAACATGCCTCATCCCCTTGTGCAATCAGGCTCCTGTTTGAAGCAGGCAGCTTTAGGGAAGCTGTGGACAAGAGGGAGGGGGAGGACAAGAAGGAAAAAAAAAAAAAAAAAAAAAAATCAGCAGCAGATAATGGCAGCTGTTCTGAGACAGCTAGGAAGGCAGCAAATACACCTGCTAGAAAGACCACAGCATCCAACTGCCTCTGGCCTGCTGTTTGCCTAGTACCACTGCATGTCCACTGAACATGCTCTGGCCTGGCTCCCTCTTCCTTCAGTGACACTCCACATGACCCTGAAGGAGACTAGCAGACACTGCCAAGTTAAAACTCTTGTGTAGCTTGTGCAGTATTACAGGGAACACCCTCCACCTCCTCCTTCCATGGCCAGCCCAGTGCAAGTGAGTGACTGTGCAGTCTGGACCATCGTGTGCTCCCCTCCTCCTCACCAAAAAGGGCCAGGGGCAAGAGTAGAGTAGAAAGCAGAGGCCACAGGACAGCAAGGTCAGATGGGAGTGGGAGACACTTGTGCACCACTGCCAGCACAGCAGCACTCTTGACTCCAAGTCCCGCCTGCCTACAGTCGGCAAGCTCACTCCAGTCCCTCGTACACAGCCTTCCGTAGCTCGATCGAGAACATCTCCTCCCAGGGCCCACGGATCCACTCCACCAGCTCTACCAGGAGCTCAGGGCACTCTGTGCGGATGTGCCAAGTGCTCTCCACCTTCAGCACCTGGGAGGGAGGAAAGAGAGGGAGGCGGATGAGCAGAGCCTAGCCTGAAAGGCACGGATCAGTCCTGAGCCACTATTCCCCAGCACAGCTGCCAGCTCCTCCCAGTTTCTAAGTGACACCCTCCTCCCTCTCTGCTGCCAGCCATGGAAGTGTCCCTGCATGACTTTTGTACAGCAGCAATTCGCTGTGCTCCCCTGCCTCTGTGGTGCAAGGCCCTAGGTTAAGATGGGAGATGACAGCCCCAAGACACTCTGGGCAGGAACAGGATCTGAGCACAATCCAGCCCCTGGCATCTTGTGTGCCCTATGACCACCTCCTGGTTACCTCATCATAAAGCATCAGCTTGATGTCACAAGGACAGAGGCGATAGGTTATGACATTGCTAATACTGCTGATCGGCTGCTTCTCCTTCAACTGGATGTTGTTCCTAGGAGGCGTTTCTGCCTCATGGTCTGCAT
Organism: Gymnogyps californianus; assembly: GCF_018139145.2. Classification (NCBI taxonomy): domain Eukaryota; kingdom Metazoa; phylum Chordata; class Aves; order Accipitriformes; family Cathartidae; genus Gymnogyps; species Gymnogyps californianus. The sequence continues at coordinate 26,040,130 of NC_059477.1, read as the reverse complement.
CCAAGGAGGGCTGCACCTGCCACTGGTGATTCTCCTCCAGCAGAAACAGCGTGCTTCGGGTGCTCAGCAGGGTCACAGGGAAAGCAGATGCCCCTAAAAGGATACGAGGGAATAGGAGAGGCTTTGCTGAGAGCCTGAGTCACCACTGAACCAGCTTTGCTTTCCATTCCTCCCCTAGGGAAATCCTTTCCAGCAACAGTAACTGGGTGAACAGCCTTATCCAGCTTCCTGACTGAAGAGGGGGAGCAGGGTAGCTAAACGTGGCTGGGCTTGACCAGCTTATCAAAGCTCATTGCAGGAGCATGCATATGAAAGACCACTGCCCAGCAAGCCTTGTCCAGCCTATGTCCTCTTGTAAGGCAGGAAGAGGCACTTGAGTCCTTGGACCTCTTAAACAACACTTTACCATTCCTTAGTTAAAAGTCAGCAGCTCCAGCTAAAAGGCCGCCTTTTTTGGCCTGAATTTGTCTGGCTGCAGATATCTGATGGCTGGAACAGAGAGCACACACATAAAGTTTAATACCAATCTGCGATGCGTCATAAGTATGACAGGAAGCAAAGTAGTTTTGATAAACTGTAGGGAGCATAAACATCATCTAGCTGATTTCAGTGGATGCAAATGAAAAGCACTAGAACTTGGGAATAAGTCAGATGCACAGAAATAGGGAACCACTAGCAGAACTGGCTGAGGTCACAGGGGATCACAAGCTGCCACAACAACATGTTGCTTTTCTCGTCACATCTCACTCCTGGGAATTAGTAGGAATATCAGAAATGGGATGTTTAATTAGTCCTGTCTACTTGGCAGTGAGGCCTCAGCTGGAACCGTGTCCAGTTTTGGGCACCATACTCTAAAAAAGAAGAAAAACCGTACAGTAAGAAAAATGCACTTTAAGTTCTCCCTCCCACTGGCTATTTGTTCAGCTTGAGGAGACCAGTAAATATACTTCCCACAGATTCCTTCTGATTCTCGTTCTCTCATACCTCCTCAATGGCCAACAGTGAACAAGGGTGCAAGAGCAGTAACAAAGTCGAAACACAATTAACAGCTATATTGTTTTTAAAAGTGTTCCAAGGTAAGATAACACTGGAATTGTTCACTGAAGACTCAAATCCCAGGTTTAGCAAATTTGGCCGTCAGCAAGCCCTGGAACACAACTTGATGCGCTCCAGCAGGCTGCTCCTGTCCTACCGTCTCGGGTTCCGGACACCTGCTTCTGTTTTCCCAAACAGAGGAGCCTTTCAGCTCCTCGCACAAACCAGCTGTGTGTATGACCCCTCAGCTTTCCCTCAGCTCAGGGCAACGATCCAGCCCTTAGATAATCTCCAGCTTCTCAGAAACCATTCTGAGTTGTCACCAAACCTGGTGTTCAAGATCGGCTGCTCCCTAGAGCCTGGACTTCCATGCAGAAAAGGGCTGGGAGACTCACTGGATATATACGAAGAAGCATGCTGCTATCCTACACATCTCAACACTAAAAAAAAAAAAAAAAAAAAAAGAGCCCTCACCTGTGCCCCTGCCCCAATGGCCCAGCTCTTTTCTCACAGACTGTACACTAAAAACACAAGCATGTAAGCAGACAGCATAAGGTGTGGGACACCTGGCCACTGAGATCTCCTGTACCTTGGATCAGGTATGCCAGCAGGTAGAAGAAACAAGCGTCATCTGCAGCTGCAGAATCTGTGGTCTTGGAGTCCAGCAGAGGCCTGGAGGAGATAAAACAGCAGGCCAATCAAGGAAGCACGCTGTTTCCAGTCTAGGTTTGCTGTGAGCTAGCTACCGTTCACTGTCCTCTTGGGGGAGGAAGGGACCCATCTCTTCCAGATGTTGCAAAATTCCTCTCTCTCCTGTTACTCTGCCTACCGCCTTGCAGCTAGGAACCAAATGCTTCTTGCAAGGGAGGAGGCTGCCCTATGCCTCCCCCTTTTCCTCCCTCCATCATATTCTGCTCAGGCTCCTCCAGGAGAGCTGGAATTGCCCTGCCTGGCTCAGTGCATGACACCCCTTTGCCTGCTCACCACCTGTGCAGCAGGCACCTGAGCCAGCTGCCTCAAATCTGTCATGTAGGCCTGGCTGCCACTCCAGCGGTGCCTCCTCCTGTGCTGCCCTGTTTGGAGCACTACGCTTCCCAGGCACTGCTGGACAAGCAGACATCCTCTTCTATCCAAAACCCCAACCTCTCAGAGGCTGTTCTTACCATAGCCAATGTTGTGGATTCATTTCCACAGTGGGGATTTCCTTCACCTTACTCCTGTGCTTAGCAGGCAGCTCTTGCATGAGATCTAAAGAGAGGGAGAAGGTAGACATCTTTTATTGCAAGCCCAAGGGCAGTACATAACAGCTCAGGATGGTTCTCTAGTCTACAGAGAGGCACTGGAAGTTACGATGCCAGTGGGGTTCTCCCCCAACTTTTTTCTGAGCTGGCAAGAAGTGAATTTCCAACATACATCCAACTACAGCTCTCCTGGTAGCTCTCTAAGAGCAAATTTTCCAAAAGCCTCTCCCCCCTGGCCCCCACTACAGTTCTACTCTTACATGTCAGGGTCTGCAGGAACTGGTCACAGCAGCTTTGGTTCCGGATCAGCAGATTGTAGGAGGCTTTTGGGTTCTCAAACTCCATTCGCAAGCTCTGGTGGCAGAGTCCCACTTCCAGATGGGAAATATCAGACAGGTGGTGAGAGTCATTCTTCTTCAGCCAGTCTGCAGGTTGTCCCCTAATCACAGAGCACAGCCCTCAGCTGCAGCAGGCTGCCCCATCTCCTCTCCCACATCAGATTGCAGCAGGGGGTTTGCCAGATGAGCCTTTGCATGTCACCACACCTCCAGGATAAGGCTAGCACAGGCTGCCACTACCCAGCACTCACAGCCTTGCTGCAGGGTCTCACTTGCCACCGTTCTCCTCACCTGATAGCCCCAGTGACTTCCAGCACATAAATCTTGAGATCAGAGGCAACCAGGATTGAGAGGAACTCTCCTTGACGGCCAAACTTCACCATGACCACCTAGAGCACAGAGAGGGTGGGTCATAGCACTGACCTGCCCCTTGCCAGCCCACCCATGGAAAGGACTGACTCAAACACACCTCAGCTCTCTTCACACCCCCCAGTCTCTGGGATGCCACCCCAGTGCAGAACTTGCATGTTGGCAAGAAGGACAACCAAGGAGCTGCAGGAGTGGTGCTGCGGGAACTCACCTTGAGGAAGCACTGGAACTCCTCAGCATTCTCCTCAAAAACCTCCATATCCAGGTACAGCTTCAGGCGATGATCCACAGAACGGAAGTCCCTCGTGTTCAGGATGCTGTTTACAGCTGAGGAGAGCAAAGGGTAGGATTAGCACTCTGCCCACTGACCAGATGCTGCCCAAGCATGCAGACTGACACCAGGGCAGCAGTGTCACCCCCTCTGCACACCTGCTTCCATCAAGTCTCTCCTCAAGACAAAGGGCCAAAGCCAAGGCTTTCCAGGCCACAGGTCTCAAATGTGGAGACATGAGGGGACTCCATCACTCCAACACTTGCTTCTTCAGATATACAAAGCTTTGGTCTAACCCATCTTCAACTTATGCTCAGATGTTTAGTCACAGGACACTGCTTTGCTGTCAGTTGGCGGGAGGGCAATTCTTTATCACAAAGCCAGAAACACATTTCTCATTTCAGCTGGTGTCAGCTCAGGTCAACTTTTTAAACTCTGACTTTGGCTGTGGTGAGGCTAAAGGGGACTGAGGAAGACACCAATAAAACTGCTTAAGAACATAATTAGGTTTGTCATGCAATCGTATGACCAAATAATTTATACAATAGCCATGATACTGCCTGAGAGTACACACTTCCCAGCGGAGCCTGTTCTCCACCAGAAACACTACACTAATCAACTTCTTCTCAGCAGGAACTTTTTCATGGGCTCAGTTTTAAATTGGGACCTTGCAATTTGACCCAAAAGAAGAGACTGCTTTATTTCTCACACTTCAAGTGTACAAGACTGAACATGGCAATGCTGGACACTGGTCCTATACCAACTCCTCTTCAGGGGCACAGCACTCTTGAAAGGCTGGGGGAGATCTCTATAGATCAAGAAGCTGATGGGTTTGCAAATCAGGACTAGACTGCAGTTGCAGTAGAGTCACTTGGTGGGCTGGACCAGATAACCTCCATAGCTCCTTTCCAACTTCAGTTATTCTGTAAATCACAAGCTGATGCCCAAGAAAAGGCAGTATGCTACATCAGAAACCCAAGGCCCTTCACAAAAAGCATTTGTGGACCTCCTAGTAACTGCTGTCTTGCATGATAGCCCTCACACAGCCAGCACAGTGTCTCTTCTTTTGGACAGGCTTTGTCATCTGAAGCTCACAAAGACCACTGAGGAAAGCACAAGTAACTGTAGATCCACGAACCAGAGCCTCCTACAAACACACCAGCCTCGCACTGCACTTAAGCCAGAGAACAAATACAGAGAAATTGCGCATACTATTCTCCAAAGGTAACGCTCCAGTTGGCAGCTCACTGGTGCCACAGAAACCCAGTGTGTCTGTAACTGAGCAGTGCAGCTCCCAGAACCCTATTACTCAGAGTCTGAGCAATACTAGGGATTAGGAGCTGACTCAGTTTTCCCTACCTTCAGGCATGAGGATTGAACGGAGAAAGGAATGAAAAACTCTGCTCACAAGAACCGTGGTCACTGCTGCTCATGCTTGATAACCCCTCTTCCCCATTAAACAGGAGGCAGTGCACCCTGCAAGCACCAGTGATAACGCCCAACACCAAGCTGTGCACACCCCTAAACTGTGCACAGCTCCTACATACTCACAGGGACTGAGATTCCACGTTTCCTCGGACTCAGAGTTCAAAGAGAGCTGGGATGGAGTGGGCCCGCAAGAAACACTGTAACGGTAGCTCCCCATCAAGCTGCCCCCATTGGTGTCTGTGTGGCTGAGGGACAAGTACTGGCTCTTCATGCCCAGCTCCTTCTTCCCGCAGCCCCCATCTGAACTGCGGGAGCTGGAATGGAGAGTGGCGTCGTGCTCGCCACTCAGCTCCGGGGTCCTGGTGCTGTTGCTGGTATCCATCTCCGAGCTGTCCTCCCCGCCGATGTAGAACTTCCCACTCTCACTAGCCAGGGCAAGTGCTTCCTCTGGGCCCTCCTGCTGGCTGCCTCCCTCCAGGACAGAGTCTGACAGGTCCTCACTCGTGCTGTCGGGGCCAGGTGGCAAAGGTGTGCTGGAGCACACCTCTGAAGGCAGGATGACCACATGGTCACTGGAACAACTGGGACAGGCTATGGGCTCACCAGCTGCTGCAGCATCTGTGGAAGATTTCGTCAGGGATAAAGAAAAACCAGAACAGCTCTCCCCAACAAGATTTTACTCTTTTTTTTTTTTTTCCTCTGCAAACCACAAACCATGCCTTTCAAAGTAGACAATAGTTATAGTCTGACTTGAGCAGCTTGTTGAGCAACTCTGTTCAGAATCAAAATCAACCTCACAAATCAACTAGAAATTCTGGATCAGTGCCAACATGCACCTGAAATAGCTCTGCTCAGATTTAGGGCGGCCAGTGTGTGCTGTAATTGCAACCAAAACTACATCAGGGCTTTGGCTCATGACTTTCCTCCACTTCATGTCCGCAAGTGCTCACATAGCCTTTGAAGACCAAGCTCACGAGCCCAAGCTCAGTCAATCCAACCTTCCTTAGCCACCTCCATCCCCAGCTTGGTTTATCCTCTAGCCAGCCAAACCACAAGCATGCCGTGTCCCTTCTCCAGCTGTCCTCATCCCTCCTGACCCCAATTCCTGATGCTTCACCCACACCACAGCAGACTCCCAGCTGGATCATGGGACTCCCACTACCCTGGCAGGGGGGAGAAAGTGTCCCAGGGTGGAAGAAAGTGCTGCAGCCAGGACAGCACCTCTGCCCTCACTGCAGTACTTCAATCCCAGGGTACTTCATCAAACGAGCAGCATCTTCCAAGCTAAGGCTGGGCAATCCCCACTTCAAATATAAACTGAGCTTTGAAAAACTCAGGAATCAGAAGATGCCTATTCAGCACTAGCCATGTCTCAGCCAAAATACTACATCTAGTTTCAGACATCCAAAGAAAAATGTGAACAAATGGGAAAGAGTACAAAGGAGACCAGCAAGAATAACTGCATTGTATTAGATATGACTGACAAGCAAATTATCTAGGGAGTTGAGCTTATTTAGTCTAGAGGACAGAAGACAGGACTAGTCACGGGGGGGGAGAACAATGGCCCTCAAGTGCAAAGAAAGGAATAAATCGTTCCCTATACGGGAAGCAAGAGTGGGCTTAAGATCATAGCCGGGGAGACTTAGGTTAGGGTTCCAGTTGTTTTTCTGATGTCTAACAGCCAAAGTTTTACCTGAAATACTGGAGAAGATTCCCCAGAAGCCTCTTGTTAGCAAAAGCCCTTTAGAACAAGTTAGTCTCTGTGGCAGAACTGACTGCAGTTTCAACAGGACAAGAGACTACGTGACCTTTAATGCCTCTCCCAGACTTCAGATTTCTGTGGACCATCTGCAGTTTCCAGCACCCCTATGTTCTCCCAGACCCCAGGCCACCCACAACAGGGGTGCTGTTTGCTTAACCCTAAAACAGTGGCTTATTCCTGCTAGTGAACAAGGCAGGCTCTTCCCAGTCCAAGTGCGCCAAGTGAGAGTACATCCCACAGCAGGTTTTAACTCCAGTACAGCCAAAGCATCACCCTCTCCTATACATTCCATGCTTTGCACCACAGCTGCAATTCTGGCAGTCTGCCTGGGCATTAGCAAGCATCCTTTTCCTGGGCACTACATCCTACCTTGATTTGAGGCAACTACGGTCTCCAGGATTTTGGCGTCTCCAACCTCTGAAGGATAGGGACCTTGATGCCAGGGAGCCAGGGACTGCAAAAACTCCTGCTTGCATTTCAGGCACTGGAGCTTCGTGGATCCCTTTTCCTGGTCCTGATTTCGCCGATTCTCCTCAACAGCTGGGGACAACACTTCAAGGACACACTAGAAGCAGCAGCACAGGGAAAAAGAGTGCTAGCAGGCAGCTATAACTGTCCTAATAAAAGCAAGCCTCTGACATCAGCAAGTCTCCTCACATGCCTCATTAGCATTTCAGAGTGCAAGGGGTACAGGGCCACTTCCCAGCTAACAGAGTACCACAGTCAGTCTGTGCAAGCTCTTGCCAAGGGCACAGAGCTTCACTGCAGAAGACCAAGAGAACCTGTTTTTGCAGGTCTGTGCCTTGTATGTATATACTGACAGGCTCTCCCTGGAACTCTGGTCTCAAAGGTCCCATCTATTTGTTCCTTCTCTGTAACAACTTGTTTAAATGTACTTAAACAACAGTACCTTGAGAAAACTACTTGGATTTGAGACCAGAGTCACTACAGCAGCTGCGCAGACCAGAGCTGCCATAGCACTGACACTCTCACTGTCCAGAGGCTAAGTACAGGCTAGCGCATCACTCAGCACCCAGGAAACACTATGTTGCACATGCACAACAAGTAAGGATCACTAACTTTTCTCCCCAAGAGGGAGAAAACTCCTTTCTCCTTGAGAGCACCCTTTATGCTCCAGGAGCTCCACTGCCCATGGCCATGCTCACAGGGCCCTCCACAGGTCATTTGTGCAGCAGGATAAATCCTGAGCTTACAAGCCAGACATGGGCTGCCACAGGGCAGCAGATGCGCACGTGCTCTGAGAACAGGGGCCCTGTGCTGGCTGGAAGAATTCAGTGTCTTCCAGGAACACTGTCCCACTCCCCAGGCTTCCCCCTCTAGCCTCCCATACCTGTAGACACTGCTCCGGGCAGTTGTCAAGCACTACATATTTGCGCTTCTGCCGGTCCTTGCGAATGTAGCTGAAGTGCAATGTGAGGACAGGGAAAACTCGCTCCAGGTCCTGCAGGAGACAGAAAACACCATTTCTAGAAAGAGGGCACAGCATCCAGTATACAGACTACATTTGTTTGCAACTGGCTGAAATGTGGCCATACAAGCACTTACTTTAGTAAGCCCTGAGTAGCCCTCCATAGCTGATAGCATTTGGGAGCCTGGTAAAATGGGCATAAATAAATAAATAAATAAAAGCTCATAAGTGCTGAGGACAAGAGAAGGTTTCAAGGCCCAGAACAAAGCATTTCAAACAAAACACCTTTTCACGAAGGTATTTCAGAAGAATATCAAGTCACAAACATTCAAGAGGTACAACGGCAGGAAGAAAAAATGAGTTGGAGCTTTTTGGGAAAACAGTATTAGAGAAGCCTGTGAAACACGGCCACACACACATTGAATGTTAAAATCCTACCACGATGTCCTGGTTTCGGCTAGGACAGAGTTAATTTTCTTCCTAGTAGCTGGTACAGTGCTGTGTTTTGGATTTAGTAGGAAAAGAATGTTGATAACACACTGATGTTTTTAGTTGTTGCTAAGTAGTGTTTATACTAAGTCAAGGATTTTTCAGCTTCTCGTGCCCAGCCAGCAAGAAGGCTGGAGGGGCACAAGAAGCTGGGAGGGGACACCATCAGGACAGCTGACCCAAATTGGCCAAAGAGCTATTCCATACCATATGACATCATGCCCAGTATATAAACTGGGGGGAGTTAACTGGGAGGGGGGATCGCGGCTCGGGAACTAACTGGGCATCGGTCAACGAGTGGTGAGCAATTGCATTGTGCACCACTTACTTTGTATAGTTTAATTCTTTTAGTATTGCTATTGTCATATTATTATTATTATTATCATTATCATTGTTTTTTCATTCCTTTCTGTCCTATTAAACTGTCTTTATCTCAACTCACAAGGTTTTTTTCCTGATTCTCTCCCCCATCCCAGGGGTGGGGGGGCAGTGAGCGAGCGGCTGCGTGGTGTTTAGCTGCCGGCTGGGGTTAAACCACGACACACGAGAAAAAGAGATTTCCAAACTCCCTTTCTAAAGAACCACAAAAGCAAAATAGGGCTGGTAGTGCTAAAGCATGCACCTAGAACGGATGGAAAACTGCCCACTGAGCTACCAGTAGCTTTCTAAACATCATGCTAGGCTCAGTGCTGCACTGTCTAAGAAAAAGTGCAATCCACAAACAGTCCTCCAAGGGCATGGCAATATCCCAGTGAGGAATGGATGGGAAGGAGGTCTCCATTTCATTTAGGCTCCTCTTGAGAAGTCTCTCATTCCTGTGCACTGGAACAAGTCCAGCCACTGTCTTTTTAACTCCAGCTTTGGAACAAAACTGGTGCTGGCTTCTGCTGCATTATCCCAGGTACTCTAAGCAATACAGATGCTGTTAGATATACCTGCATTGGGTGGAAGAGATGCTCAATCAATCAGGCTTTGCAGGAGCTAGGAAAAGACCTGCAGGGTACTCTGACAGAAGCCCAAATCCAGAATGCTGGCCCACGCAGGGAGTAAGATGAGCCAAAGGCTCACACAGAGGCGTAACTCACCATCCTTTTCCAGTTCATCTCGGAGGTCTCCACGTTCTGTAGGCATTTCAGCTCCAGCTTGTGGAGGACTTTGGCAGCCTTCAGTTCCACCTCAATCACATGCTTAGCTGTGACTCGCAGGAAGATCCAGTCTGGCTCTGGGTCCCCTTCACCTTCTATTTGGCTCACCAGCACTGGCTGGCAAAGGTCCACTGCTGAACAAGACACAGTACAGGTCAGTACACACAGCAGGCCTTCAGGCCTGCTTGGCCCAAGTCCTTAGAATTCCCACAATACTGGGCAGCATGATAAAGCTTCAGGGATGTCTCATTTGATCTATCTATTCTATCGTCACCCAAGCCCTCAAACACAGCAGTGAAAGGACCTGTTTACCTTCTGGCTTCTCCTCTTCTTCCTCCCCCAGCATTAGCTCATCTGCCTCTTCTTCTCCTCTCTGTTCTCCTTCCACAGGCTCATCCAGCTGTACTTCAGGCTCTTCCTCCTTCTCAGTATCATCCAAAGGAGGAGAAGATTCTTTCTGGGATACTTGGGATTTTCCTTGCTCTGGGTCAGAGCTCTCACTCTGCAAGTCCATTGCAGCAGGTCTGCCTGCGATCTCATCTGCAGAACGGCTACGGCAGATGACAGGTACTTGGTCATGCTCCTCCAGGTGTCTCTTGTACTGCAGCCAGTCAACACCAAAGCGATCTCTGAAGCTGTCCAAGCGCTTCATCTCCTTCTGATGCTGTAGGACCAGGCCTGCAGAGAGAAAACTTGGGAAGTATGAAAATAGTCACCATGCCAGAGCACTCCTCTGACTGTGGGCAGTTCAGCTGCTGTGTTACTGAGGAAGAAGACAAGCCTCACCAGCAGAGAGAGGTAAAGCCTGGGGCTCACGTTCTGTGTCACTGGGCTCTGAAATGCTCGCTCTGCGCACTTTGACTTTTCCCTGGAACAAACAGGATAAGAATAGATGGGAGGCACCAGAACAACCAAAACAGCATCTGATGAGGGGTTCTGCCAAGCTGAAGGGTTCATAGCTGTTACAGTGCAGAAGCACACCGTGAAACATTTGTCACAGTATATCAAGACTGACATTAAGCCCAGCCCCTTCCTAACACGCAGCAGCGCAGAGGCTCACTACCACACAGTCAGTGCAAGACCACATCCCACTGCATGAGGCTTTCACATTAAGGCAGCCCCTTCACCCAACATGCCAGCTACATGATCAAGAAGCTATCTCAGTCCCAGACCTTGCTTTTCTTCCGAGGGAGCCTGACAGCCACATTCTCTGCTGGGGACTGACTGTCACTGAAGTCTGCAGCACAGGAACTGTCCAGAGCACTGCGGTCCAGTGCGGTCTTCTCTGAGGTAGAAGTGTGGATGGACTGTGACACACTTTGCACAAGTCTTGGAACGTGCTAAAGCCAAAAGAAGAGAACACTGCCTGTTGAGTGCAAAGGTAACCAAGCCACAAATCAGGCTGACAACTTCCCTGCCTCTCACCCCAAACTTTCACCATCTCAGTCAAAGTGGTGACAACAGATCCTGCCTGGTTGACTGGACTGTTTATCATGACCACTCCGATTTAACTCAATCTCTGCCTTTCTTAAAAACAGCAAATGGGAAACTGATAACTGCTTGTTTTGCTGACATGTAATTCAAGTGTCAAGTACCAGATGGCACCTGAAGAGGAAACAGGCAAGGCTCCAAGTTCTGCAAGGCTACATAGAACAGAATAAATTACACTGGCCAGTCCCAACAATTACTAGGAATCAGCATGGACTGAGCCAAAGTGAACTGTGTCAAAGAGTCTAGGCAGCCCATACAGATTTAACGGGACACATGACAATGCAAAAACCTGTCAGAGTTCCCACTCCCAAAGCCAGGAAGATCAGTTTACAGCAATTGTACTTACCATCAGGTCCGAGGAAGAGAGTGGCTCCCCATCCAAGAGGAACTGTAATTAGAGACCCATTTGCAGTCAGATTCCATTTGGCTGGCACATACTCAGGACAACATCTGCTGACTCCTGTTCCCCTTCAGGCCACCCTAGGGTTGGGCTCCCTGGCACAAAACTGTAAAGACTCTCAGAAACAACCCTGATCCTGCCTATCCATCGCTCCTTTACTTGTAGCTACCTGACCTAAATAGCATATAAGGCCAGAAGGGACCATTGTGGTTTTCCTGTTTACAGACTTTATGACTACCAGAAACGTATCCAAGACAGTTCGCGGAAGAGTTACAATAGATTATTCTGCAACAACTCATGAATTGTTTTAAGAGGTACTCACTTTCACCTCAAAGCTTGTACCCTGCTTCTAGCCTGAGTCTACCTAGCTTCCAGTAACTTGAGCTCAGTGAAAGCTTGTTCCAAGATGCAGTCTGAAGACAATGAATCCAGCCATTTGCCACTAATATGAAGGGCAGACCAGCTCTGAACACCTCTGACCCTTAGCAAGCAAGTTTAGCATGCTAAATTGCCAGAACGCTGTCTTTGCTGGCTTCTTTATTTAAAATCAGATTACCAAGAATTGACCTAAGCACCAGAGTGCACGGGAAACAGTGATGACACCTAGCTGAGAGCAGAGTGATGGGGAGAAAGAAAGAGTGGCCATGGCTGCCAAAGAAGTATGTAATTAGGCAAGGTGGGCCAAGACACTGCGTTCCTTCTTTGCAAAGTCCAGCTACATAGTCACTATTTCGCAGGAAGAGAGTAAAGTTTTGGGACCGTCAGTGAGCAAAACTGATGAAGTAGACAGTGAAGACGTATTAAGATCTGAGGTCTTGCAAACCTGAGATCAGTATTCAACCACAAAACAATCACCACAGTTACACCACTGGAATAAGTTTTCATGTTTATGAAATTCTTTCCCCACATTTGCCCCTGACTATCAGAACACCCTACACCTTCAACAGCAGGGGCAGAAAACACGTGGCTAATACTCACGTTGGAGGAGGCTGCCCTGGGAGACAGATGTACAAGGGTTGCAGATCGGTGGTTTTGATGGAACCATAATGGGTTTCCCTCTAAATGCAGCTGGGTGGGGGAAATAGAGAAGTTGTTATAGAAGCAATATTCTATACCCCGACCTAATCTGCCTGCAGGCTCCAAGCTTTCTCTCTGCCTCAGGAAATTTCCTTGCAGTGGAACGGTGATCAAGCCAGGAGAGGACTAAGCTTTTACAATGCTTCCTGAAATTTGTTCAGCAAATAAAGAAGGAAATTAAAGTACTTCCTACTCATGCCCCTAAATCATTAGCAGCTTTTTCAGTACTGACTCTGAGCAGTGTTGAGAGAACAGTCCTTTACAGGCTTTCTTCACAAGGACTACAGTGACTGCAGTTACTCTCCTTCAGACTTCTCTGAACACACAACTCCACAATAGGAATAGGGAAGGATCTTTACTGAACTTGGCAGTGTTAAAATCGGAAAGGAGGAGCAAGGAGGTGGGGATGAATATATGGAAAAAGGTTAGCTTGAGCAGGGGTCACTGAAAATGAAGGCTGAAATACAGGTATCTCTCCAAAGCTCCCCCATCAGCTTCCTGCATTAAAATTAAATGCTCAAGAGTCGAACTGATCTTTCAAAACTCTCTTCTTACAACAGTCTCCGCCTTGCGCCCCCTGACCATGACATCTCTAATCGACCAACCCATCAGGCTTTGTGCTTACTTTTTTTACGTAGTGCAGAGTGGACAATGGTGCCAACTGGGCATGTTCCAGCAGCAGGTTATAGGCCACATCCAGGTGCTGCAGATTCACTAGCTGTTCAACCCCTGCAAACAAAGCAAGAAGCCATCAGCATGCTAGAAGATATAACATAGGAACCTCCCACCTACCTCTCTCCCCCAAAATTGAACCCTAGTAAAAATAGCTGTGCCCAAGATTTCAAGTTCTGTTCTTCCTCAAGGAAGAGAGAAAGGCCTCAAACTCAGAAATGCTCCTCCCTTGTGGGCTCACCATTAATGCTGTCAAGTTCATTGTTGCGCAGGATCAGAGTCACCAGCTTGGATCGGCTGAAGATGCCAAGGTTTGGCACCTTGGACAGGAAGTTATAAGCCACATTGAGGTACTCTAGTTCTGTAAGGGTCTGTTCAGAGAGAAGAGCAGCACTGGATCAATTGGGACCTTAGCTCAAAGCCTGACCCTGAACTCAAGGCAGAGCACTAGCCCCTACCATTTTTTCCATCCCACCAAGGTCAACCAACAAGTGAGTTTCTTAAGACTATTTCTGCAGCAAGACTTTGACATTCACATTTGGAGTGGTTTGTCTAGGGGCACTCAGCATGATCTAACTGCTTTACAAAATTTGCTCGGAGCAGCTTTCTCTTTCCTCATCAACTTCAATGGAGCACAGGAAGGGACTGGACCCCTTGCCTCAGCAAAAGGACTGAACTACCAAAAGAAGCCCTTTCTTACCTTTGCAAAGACAATGGTGAATGATACATCGTGAGCCCCACCAACTCCATGAAAAGCCGTTTCATAGCTTCTCTTAAAAGAAGCAGGTCCAGCCAAGCAGAGCATGGATTTCATTGCCATTCCCCAGAGACACACATGCCACTGTGATGGACTACCACCTTTCTAAAGTAACTGACAGGAGATTTCTGAGAGCGAGAAGGAAATGCTACTGGCAGCCTGAACAAACCAAACAGCAAGTCTCTACAGCCCCACGCCTGGCTACATAATTCCCACCTGCTGCACACATTACAGTGAAGTCTTGGCCACAATGGAGTGCACACTGCATGTGTGACTGTATGTACAGTGTACACTGTATGTATCACTGTATTTATCACTCAGCCACACTGGAGTGCCAAGCGATACATACAGTGGTACGTACAGCTAACTTTCCTGTCTTAGAGCGGATGAGGAACACTGCCTTCTCTGCCTCAGTGGCACAGGGGCTGCACGTACAGAACAACAGTTTCAAGGCTGCAAGCACTAGCTCTAAATCACATGCCTGCTGGGCGACATCTCCAATTTCTTTTGTTTCTTTTCTTCACCTAGCAGGCACATGGTCAACGATTAGAGCACTTCAGCAGTGTCCTCTCCATACGAGAAAACTCCGGTACTCAGCCCAAGATACTCACCGTTAAATAGTGCTCACAATCCTGGATCTTGTTGTGACTCAAATCCAAGACTCTCAGAGCATTCAGTAATTGCTGAAGGACAAAAAGATACTAGATCAGAACCTACAAATGTCTCCACTGCAGCATGGAAACCCTGTCCTGCTGGGAGAGGCCAGCAAAATTAACACTGCCCACTCCCTCCCACCCAGACCTAGCAGCATTCAGTAAAGGAGTGCCCAGTTCCTGGCTGTGATCATCTCCTCTCTTCCCCTCAGTCACGCAGGAAGGATGCCCCACTCACCAGTGAGTCATCCAAGGCAGTGATCGAATTATAGCTGAAGTTCACAGTCTGCAATTCCAACCACGGGAGAGCACAGCTCAGATCTCCACCACATGCTGAAATGATTTCCTAGGAAGAAGTGAGGAGCCATTCCTTGGTGAGTACTAGCTGTTACAGTAACAGATGAACACAGAAGAACAGCTAGTCTAGAACAAGGCTGGCATATTGTGCCTTACAGACCCTGCCTTGCCTAGAGTGGCAATGACTTTCACATCACTGATTCAAGTATTTGGAGGTGGTGCGAATTCCATGGCTAGGTATTTAGAAAGAAGGGGAGATGCCTTTGCTTCCTACACTCAGGTGGCAATAGTTAACCTAACATGTTACAATTCGTAGGCTCTGAACACTAAGCACAAAGATTCACGCTAACAAAACCTTTTTCAGACCTCCATCAAAGCAGAAGTAAGATACACATGCCCTGGCCAAACAACTTGTGCTCTGGCAGACAAAAGCAGCTATCAAAGCACTCCCTACCAGCAGCCCCTGTTCCCCAGCAGGCAGCTGCTTCTGTGCCACAGACAGAAGCCCAGAGCCCCATGGCTAGCACAGCCCGTGCTACTCAGTTCTCCACAGCTGGAGCTTGCCTTCAAGTCTCAGAAACCTGCTGGGCACCAATGCAGGTAAGACACTGGGGCACAGCATTCCTTCTGCCAATCAGCTCTAATTTAAGGCTGCTGAGGTACAATGAAATAAACTTCGATCAGCTGCAGGCCTTTGAACGTGGAAACAGCCAGACACAGAGAACGGTCAGACCTAGCTGATACAAATATTGGCCAGAGCCAGAAATTCTCAAGCAGCTAAAAAGGAGACTACAGAGCACACGTGTATCCAACCAGGGAATACATCAACACTGTTTGAGTCAGAAGTAGGAGCCCAGAACGGGGAAGGGAGAAAAAGCCATATACAACAGGGATTGATTAGGTAGTTAATGCTGTCTCCTACATCTTTCCTGTGTGAAGGGCTGTAGGACCAAGACAGCCTTTCTCCTGCAATTTACCCTGTGAGCTGTGTAGAGACACTCACCTCCAGTGTATTGATACATTTGCAACAGGTTAGAGATTCCAGCTGAGAATAAACAAATCGCAGTCCCCGGAGGCAGTGTGGAGGGACAGACCTCAACTGCAGCAGTGATGAGAAAGTAAGGACAACATACATCAAAATATTACAGTGTAAGAGCAGCTGCCATCCCAGGCCCATCTCTGCAAGGGATCTCCCATTTCCCTGCTGGAGCCTGCCTCCCTCCCTAACACTCCAGCCATTGCTTATATCCAAGCTTCACCCCAAGCAAGTGTTGCAGGAGTTTAGACTTAGCCTTCCAGGGAAGCCACAAAAGCCTACCCAGTTTTCAGGAGTAGAGGCGTTCTGCAACCACAAAACTAAGTCAAGAAAAGCCAAACAGCAAGACTCAAAGCCAGTTCTGCCTCCTATACTTACTTCCAGATGCCGGAGGGACTTGAAAGGGAAGATCTTCACAGCAGATTGCAAAACACAGTTTGGAACATGAACGAGCTAGAGAAATCAGAAAAGAAGTCTCATGTCAAGCTCGATTTGTGCTGCAATACTGCCCTCCCGATGCACCGACTGCAGCACCTTGAACAGGCCCCCTCCTCCAGCTCGGATGTTCACTAACAAGCTCTCCCCCAATGCTGGTATCGGCACGGTCTCCTGGCCCCACAGTTCAATAGAGGTCAAAGAGAAAAGCCTGTTAGCTAGCACAAGACAACGGTCTACCAGACCATAGAGCTCCTTTTCTTCTCCCCTGCCCATATGGCTTCACCACTTTCAGAACCACAGGGACGTCTGACAGCTGGATTCCTCATCAGCCACCACTAACAAATCTACTAAATAAAGACAAATCTAACTGCTGGAGCTATGTTTATCAAGCAACTGAGCTGAACTAGCACACTGGTGGGAGGTGGAGGTGTGCACGTGCATGTCACTAGAACAGGCCAAATAAGGCAAATCACAAGCAGATACAATGGAAAACAGAGCTGGTCTCCAAGACACTGTCAGCATTAGACTGAGGTACCTGCAAACCTCCTCTTTGCATTCCGTAGTGCAGCCACAGTCTCTTTCACCACAGGGTAGTTAGGCTGTGTTCATGTACCACAAAGTGGCTTATTAAATCCAGCTTCTTATGCTTTCTACGGACAGTGCATAAACAGTATTTCAGACAAAGTGAGTAATGAAGTAGTTAATGCTTCCACTGCAGACACCAGAGTACAGCTGCAGAGACCATCTCTGCCAGCTACATCCACCTTCACGCAGAAGTGACTCATCAGGTGCAGAACAGACATCCCAAGGCCTTGTCACCACTACCACTTCCACAGTTACAGCCCTGGTGGTGATGAATCACTGCCCACTGCCTGCCAGCACTAATGCTGCATGTTGAACAGGACCATTTGTAGGGGAAACTTGCACTGGGAAGCTCTGATGATCAGTTTTAGCAAAGTTCATTTCAGATGCCATCCTTGCTCTGTGTCCTGACTGTCTTTACTCCCTCCACTGTCTTAAGAATCTGATCAGACTGATATAAATTATTAGTTTCTCCAAGCAAATCAGTTACCGCACCACAATGGGTAGCTTCCCCTTCTTTACAGGCTTGTTACAGAAAGAGCCCATTTTTTGGTTAACACAAGCACTCACCACAAAATCCTCCTGACTGCAGCGTCCCTGCCCGCCTCCTCCTGCCAGGGGACCCCTGTTTCTCCACAGGCTCTGGGCCCCACTCCAATCTCCACCCTCAGGACACTGCTACAAAACCCTCCCAACAACATACAGATAATCTCTCCAATCTGTCTCATACAGAAAACACTTTTAAAGACATCGCAGGCCATAGTGCTCAGCCACAACACCTCCTGAGCACCACTGTGGAACCTAAGAACAGCTGCTAATTCCCCTTCCCCTTTCAAGTCCATTTCACCTCTACCACCCCCCCAGCAGTGCCAAGTATAATCATGTGCAGTTTCGTAACACACACCACCTTTCAAAAAGCCCTCTGAAGAATCCCTAGCTCTGTACTTTTATCTTTATTACAGCCTTCTTAAAATTAATGAGGACACGTTACTAGCAATATCCCATGCTGTGAAACAGATCAACCAGAACCACTGCCCAGGCAGGAGCATGTAAAACTCAGAAATAAGAAGCAGAAGGTCTCAGAGCAGTGGGTGTAAATACTCTGGCTCTGCTGCCTTGTGTAGATCAATCGTCACTCAGGGAGCACTCAGCTGTGCTCAGCTGCCCCATACTGCCTGAATTGCTCAAGCATTTCAGGAAATAATCACTTTCCCAACAATGTCAACACCAAGGTCAGAACATAATTAACCCCTGCTGCCCCTGTTTTTAACTCTGAAAAACTTTCCGCTGAGTTGCATGCCTGATCCTAGATGAAGTAGCTACACGCTATCGTGCTGAACTATGACTCCATGCAACAGCCCTGCAAGAGCTATCCGACCCACATAGCATGCATGTAAGACGGAGTCAATGGGCACCAAAGGAAGCCACTCTGAAGCAGGCAGCTGTGCCTGCCACCTCCACTGGCCACCCTTGCAGTACCCCCAGCCTCTCACATCCCCAGCCACGGTAGGTACAGACCTTCAGGGAGTGAGTCTTCTGCAGGATGTCGAAGAGGAACTGCGCCTGGAGGATAGCAGCGGTCTCGGCGGGGTGTGAGGGCAGGGCCACGAAACCCCGGTTCTGGTTGCGGGAGCCCAGGTGCTGCTCGAAGACCTGCGTGAGGTGCTGCAGGGTGGGGGTGAGCAGCGTCAGCGTGCTGGAGCCGTCCAGGACGAGGTCCCCTGCAGAGAAGGGGAAGGACGGGACGGGCTGTGAGCGCTGCTCCCCCCACGCCGGGGCCTTCACCCCGGCCCGGCCCGGCCCGGCACTCACCCGCGTCCTGCAGCAGCCGCGCCAGGCCGCGCACCAGCGTCTCCGCCGCCGCCATCTGCAGGGGGGGAGAGGCTGAGGCGGCGGACGCCGAGGTGACCGCGGCCCGTTCCGCGCCGCCGCCGCCACCGGCCCCTCGCACTTCCGCGTTACCACAGAGACGCGCCCTTCCGCCGCACCAGCGAAGCGGCCGCCGCGGCTAGAGCGCCGCCGCTTACATCCGGTTGCCATGGAGCCCGCCCCAGCGTCCCCCTCCCGCCCGGCGGGGCCCGCGCCCCCCGGCCCCCGCCCCGCCGCCGCCGCCGCCCCGCGCCGCCGGGGGAGCGCCCCGCGCCGCCGCCCCGCAGCCCCACCGGTAAGCGGGGGCGGCCCGGGAGGGGCTGGCGGGCGGCACGAAGCGGGGCGGCGGGCCCGCGCCGCGCCCTGCGCAGGGCCGGCGGGAGGCCGGGGCCGCAGCGCCGCCCGCCGCCGGCGCGACGCGGCACGTGTCGGGAGGAGCGCGGTGGCGGGGCCGGGGCGCGGCGCGGCGGCGGGCGGCTCTCCTTCTCCGGCGGTGCGAGGTACGGGCCGGGCGGGGGCTGAGGGTGGGCGTGTCCTGGTGCTTGCTCCTCCGCTGGCCGGGCTGCAGCAGCCCACGGGCCCCGCGGACACGCGTGGGGGGCGCCGCTGCCCCGCAGAGCCCGGGCAGCCCGCCTGGCCGCCCTCCCCCGGCCCCGTGTGCGGGGCGCGGCGTGCACAGGGCGCTCCGGTGCTGCATGGTGCAGGTCACCGCACGGTGCGTGGCACGGCGCGGTGCAGGGTGCTGCACCGCGCATGGTACGGCGCAGGGCGCTGCATGGTGCATGGCATGGCATGGCATGGCATGGTGCAGGGTGGTGCATGGCATGGGGCATGGTGCATGGCACAGCACGCAGCACAGTCCCGGGCACGGCGCAGTGCCCGGTGCTGGATGCTGCACGGCATGGTGTGCAGCGTGGCGTGGTCCCGCACAGCGCACCGTACGGGTTGCACGGCATGGCATGGCACGGCACAGCATGGTACGTGGTGCAGTGCATCCCCGGTGCCTGCCTACGTCCCTTCACTCCCTTGGATGTGCGTGTGTCTGTCAGAGCCATCCGTATGTCCAGTGGAGGGGTGTCTCCTTGTCACTGTCTGGTGCTGGTACTTCGTTCTGGAGTGGGTTTTGTTCCCGTGTGTTCGTGTATGTGTCTGTCGGCTGAGCGAGCTCTGTCCCGTCCGGTACCTCTGTGAAGGGAGAGTCAGGGAACGGAGCAGGCGCTTCAGACGTGAATGGCTATGGTGGTTTATCCAGGCTAGTTCAGTAGGGTATAGGATTCATTGAAATATTTAAGCCTTATGAAATACTTCTGTACTCTTAGTTTCAGCGTAGCCATGTGGCAGAGAGATCCACAGGTTAAACCCTTCATGCCTGAAAACTTTGTGTGTTTACTGTCTTATGTGTTGCCTTTTCATTCTGGTGTGTGTCCCCGTTCCTCAGCCGTGGCAGGGGAGAAGTAGGGGCTGCGCAGCCCACTCCCGTTTCATTCGGCTTTGAGGCTGTGACTGTCACAGCAGCATCCGAATGCTTCGGCGTACGCAGCAGCACCCCTCCTGCTCCTCTCCTCCATGGACAGGCTCATCAGTATGTCTTCCCAGGAAAATCTTCCCGGGCCTCTAATCCTTCTCCTTTTTGAGCTCTTCCCATCTGTGTCTGTCAGCCAGAGTCTCTTCTCCTCTAACCCCAAACCAGCTTTGCCCTTGGGGCTTTATCCCTGTCTTAACATCCACTTCTTGTCTAGACACTCCACGGCTAAATTATTCTCAGCCCAATGGCCAGGGGATTAGGGAAGAGCTGAGGAGATGGATGCAGGGCCTGATGGCTGTCTCCCTGCAGCCCCTTGCCCACGGAGCAGGGGCAGCCTGCTGTAGCCCTCCTGGCTCATCTTTATTGCAAAAGGGCAGCGTGAACTGCTCGCCTCTGCCCCTCGAAGACATGCCAGATGCTTTTTTCTCAGCAAAACAGGAAAGCTCCTGCACTGGCACTGTGAAGCAGCCTTTGGGGGTCGGGGGAAGCCCCGCTGGAGTCACTGTTAGCAACATGTGGGAGATGCTGTAGCTGCCAGCATGCCTGCTCGCTTTCCTTCAGGATTCGTTTAGCCTAGGTGGTGGGTACGAGGTACCGTGATTTAGGTGAGCCAGTTCTGTTTACTGATGCGCTTGCAGAGAGAGCAGGGAGGTGTGAGTGCGCTGAGGTCGGCAGGCTGTGGATTTTTCTGGCCTCCCTTCGAATCTGGCCTGCTGGCATGACGCTTCTATTACTGAAAATTACTTCTAGTGGGAATGCTGAATCACGTACTCCTGACAACCAGGAGATACAGTAGGATGAAGGTATCATTCATTCAGTTTTCTTTACTGGTTTTTTTTTTCTTTCCCCTTTTGTCTTGTGTTCTTCTCATGGCAGCCCAGGCAGTGATGCCAGCAGGCTGGGCACTTCAGCATGATGCTCATTAGCAGAATTCTCCCTGATATTCATTTTAAGTTTCTCTTTTAAATTTTAACCCATTTCCAAGTCTCTTTGTGAAGGGCTGCCTGAAAAAAAAAAATCTTTAGTCGTGTTTTATACCCTTGAGATCTTTCCAGACTGCTGGCTTGTCCCCTCCCCATCTTAGTCATCCCATATTGCGCTAGACAAATTTAGCTCCTAACCTTTCCTTATAAATCAATCCCTCAGGCCTACTGGCAATTTTTTGTTGCTCTTCTCTGAACTCCGTCTGTTGTGGGTAATAGAAAAGCCAGGCCAGATCCGAGTAGGTGTCCATTCAGCCTTTCTCCCAGAGGTTGCACAGAGTAAGGGGCAAGTGGCCTCTAGTGGCCAGCCATCAATTAATGCACCCAAAGGGAGCAGCAGTGCTTCCAGGCCACGGGCTCTCCCTTCTCGAGAAGGCAGGAGAGCCGGTAGGGTTAGGATCGGAGAACGTGCCTCCCATCCTCGCCCCTCTCTCGGCCCCAAAGCGGCAGACCCCTCCGGCAGCTCTGCTCCCAAGCCCCGCCGGCTCGCAGAGCCCCGCCAGCTTGGAGCGCCCACGCGTTGCATCCCGCTTTCACAGGGGGATGAGCAGGGGATTGACGGAAACCCCATGGGCACCTCGCAGTCCCTCTGAAATTTCAAAGCAAGTCCCAAGGGCTCTCTTACTTTACTGCTGGTACAACTGTCTTGCTTTTAGCTGTTCAGCAGTGTCATTAGAGTGACATATTTTCAGCATATTTCAGAATACGCTACTTCGGTGGGTAAAGAAAAACTAAGTGCTGGATTTTCCCTCCCTTTTAACTTCATTTAGGCAGTCAGGCTGTAGTTTTAAACTCAGTGTAACATCTTGCAAAGCTGGAGCCAGCAGAGTTTGTGTCATCCAGCAGTTCTCCTGGCCGTGGGTTTCCTCCTGCCCGGAGCACGAATGCCCCTGCAAGCCTCTGCCTAGCTCCGGACAAACCTTAGCTTGACCTGAAACAAAGCACATTGTTTCACAACGTTGCTGATAGTTTGCAGTTTCCTTTGGAGGCCTCACAAGGCACATTAGTGGCACAGAGGTGGAGCTGAGCGTTAGCGTTTTTTTTGTTAAATTACCTTTACCATGCTTGTTTTTAGAGATTCTGCCACTACAGGAGCTGCCGTCCAAAGCCCCGTCATCATTTTATTCCCTGAAGGAGTAGGGCTTGCAACACGTTTTTGCAGGCAGTCTGTAGCTGTGGATGTTATGTTCCTTACAAATACCCAATCCTTTCTTTAACAGTCGTGATGCTGTGACCCTGCAGGACTGCAGAGCCAGGTTCCCCCGCCAGCTCTTCCCGCTGGAATAAAGCGTTCCCTGCCTTCAGTTTCAAATGTGCTGCTGTTTGCTTTCATGGGATGATACCCTCTTCCTGAGTTAAATGCAAAAGGAAATAAAAGCCATGCATTACCCTTTTCTCTATCATGTCTGCTACTAAAAAGCAGCTCAGTCTCTGCTTACAGATGATTTCCAGACCTTTCTCCTTTTTTCTGCTTTCTCTCTTGGAACCCTTTTGGTCTATCTTTCTTGGAAAACAGGGTGTGAAGTTGAAGATTACAGCTTAAGATCTACAGAGTGGATTGGGTATTTTCATTCTTTTCTGTCCTGTTCCTTATGGCCTGGACTCTGCAATTGCTTTTCAGACGTCTGTCTTGGCAGCGTATTTCTCTTGAGCTGTTCAGGTCTCATCGAGAGATTCAATTACTGACGAGTCCAATGAGGTGGTGTCCTGGTTTCAGCTGGGATAGAGTTAATTTTCTTCTTAGTAGCTGGTACAGTGCTGTGTTTTGGATTTTAACTCTATCCCAGCTGAAACCAGGACAGGTGCGTTTGAGGGGTTTCTTCCATTAAGTTTTGCCTTGTTCCTGATAATTAGGACAGTGTACCAAGGGAGCACGCTTCATCAGTGGTCAGATTAGCTCCTCAAAAACTTGCCTTACAGATGGCCCCAGGATTTTTGGTTTGAATAAGCTCTTCAGGTAGGCAGAGTAAGCAGAGACTGTAGTAGCACCTTCTGGAGATCTTCAAAGATAGAAGGAGGGATGATGAAGTGGCCTTACTGGTGTCACCTTTACACCATCTCTTTTAGTGTTTTAGTAGCCTGTCTTGAACAGTGGTCCATACTAGGTACTTCAGATGAGATAATAAGAAACCCCTCAGCAGATCACTGGGATATAACCTATAATACTTCTTCCAAAGCTTTCAGAGCTGGAGAATAGCTTGTCCTGAAAGACGGGCTTAACTTCTCTTAATTTTCTTTGTCATAAATATGACAACTTGTTACCCAGAGAGATGGCCAAGCTATCCTCTGACTTTGCAGTTTTTTCCTCCTCGATGACATCACTGAAAAAAATGTTTTCCTTTGCCAATTTTGAATTCATTTGTATTTTACCCTTGTAGTTTTAATGAATGTCCCTTTTCTTGTGCTGTGAGATGAGAACACTTTGCTTATCCCTGTGTCCAAAGCACTGTGCATGTGCTTACATCTTCTCTCCTCTGTATTAGTTCGGATGTGTTTTTGGAGGTCGGTATCTTCCCAGTGCCAGTCTCTGTGCCATCTCCAGTTCTTCCTGGGGTGCACCCCATGCTGAGCTCAGCCTGCGCTGTTGCTGTAGATGATATGACTACAGCTGTTTGTGTGTTAGTCTCCATCCCACTCCTTGTCAACCACGGCACCTCATTGCCTTCTTCACTTGCAGTTGCATATTGAGCGGAGCGCTCCCTCGGGTTGCCCGCGGGGTCTTCTGCATCCCTCAGCCACGCCGGTGCAGACAGGGCACAGATCTGCAGTCTGAAGGTTGGCCTCTTTCCCTGTAATGTGTTGTTTTGTGTTTGGTGTTCAAATGCTGAACTGTTTGTCCTTGTGCCATCTCTCTGGCCTGCACAGATCTCTCTGAGGTTCCTTCTGGCCATTTTGGGATCTGCCCAATTAAAGCTAGATGGCACAGGACCACTCTGCTGCCTTGTCCTGGCACGCCCTCCCAGCACCTGATCTCTCCAACTTTATCCTTCCCCGGCGGCCAGTCACGCCCCGGCTTTGCTGGTGGAGAAGTGGCTGAGCAGAAAGCCTTTCCTTCTCTTGCACAGCCCATGCAGGAGCTATGCACAGCCCGTGCAGGAGCTACGTGTAGCCGCTGTCTTGGTCAGCCCCTGCACCCTCCATGCAGCAGGCTGTTCGGAGGAGGACAGGCTCCCACCTGCCCTTGAACTGTTGGAGCCGGTGCACAAAGCAGCGCGGGCTGGGCCGTTCTCGCCCCCTCGCTGCAGTGTGCCAGGGGACAGGCCTGTCCTAGGGATGCCGGGGAGGTTCCCCAAGGGCTGGTGAGGTGACCTCTCTGGGTTAGGAGCCAGGGGGGTTGAGGGCAGTGGCCAGCAGTCTCCCACGACGTTCCCTTGTCCTGCCCTCTCTCCACAGGTTATGCCACTCTCCAGGTTTGCTGGGTGCCTGCCGGTGAAAGAGAAGGGTTGATATTTTGCCCAGGCCCTTAGGTCCTGAACCAAAATGGCAGCTGGAGAGTCCCCTCCCGTAGGAGATGTCTTCATCGACCTGCAGCAGGTGAGGTGGGAATCCAGCAGTCTCTTCCCTGGGGACCGTGCTCCTGCCAGGCTGAGTGCGGGACGCGTGTCCTGTCAGCCTGCTGCAGTAGGAGACACAGCCTCCGTTCACCGGGGACAGGTCTGTGCGAAGGGTGTCTCAGGGCTGCCCAAGAGCCCACATCCACTCTCCATGCAGACAGCAAACTGTGGTCCAGAAAAGGCCAGAGGTTGCTCTGTGGGGTCCCTGTGCCTTCACATACCGTTGGGTGGGGTAGTCAAGTGGCAGGAGGAGCTGGGCAGCTTGCAATTAGACTCTCCTCATTTAGGCTGGGCTTGGGACACCCACGCTAAGGTGAGAGGAGAAGCAGTCTCACCCACAGATACAAAGCCGCTCCCGGGGCACAGCTGGGAACAGCTGGAGGATGCGAGGAGAGGCACAACTCAGCTAAAGCTGCCTTGCTCCCTCTTTCCGCCCAGCACAGACAGATTTGTCACAGTTGGGCCTCCTCCTGTTTCCATGGAAACACGGGAGTCCACAACAGCTCCGCGCTGGCATTTCGGCTATACTGACGGAAAATTTTACCAGCTGCAGCTGCTCGGGAGGCAGAAAGGACAGGAGTCACCTGGCGATGCTCTTCTCAGAGCGTCTCCACTGGCAAAAGGCAGAGAAGCACCCATAGCCTGAAACAGGAGGAAAACGGGCAGAAAAGCCTGAAGAAAGCATGCCAAGGGGAACGGGGGGCCCCTAGGAGTGCAGAGAGGAGGTGGGAAGGCACAGGGTAGTCACTGACCCGAGGGCAGCTCACCAGAGCAGGGATGCTGTTTCCCAGGTGGAATTATGGAGGAGGTCTAAGAAAGGGAAGGATGGCAGACTGGGCAAAGGGAAGGTCAGAGGGCAGCAGTCAGATGTGAGGAGAGAGAAACTCCAGCTAAACAAAAGCTATGCATCTCCTCTAGTAGGAAAGACAGGCACTGACATAGTCCCTTGATACCTGCCACTCATGGGAGGTGTGGAGGACCGCTAAGGTATCTCTGCAGAGTGTGGCTTGGAGGCTTGCTGATCTGTTCTGGCTCTTGGTTTTGAGTGGAGCTGTGCCTCTAAGTGAGAAACTATACCCCAGCCCTGTTGTGTGGAGCCTGCTGCTCCTCAGCAAGCCCAGCACCGTTTGCAGGGCAGGAGGATCCAGAGGGCTGTAGGGGTCTGCAGTGTTTGATTCTTGTCTGGCGATTTCTGTGCAGGGCAGAGATCGCGCAGAGAAAGCCTCTCCTGGTGCCGAGGACGATGAGGACTTGGATAAGACTTTGTCAATCGAGAGATTTGGGGACCTGATAAGCAAGTCAGCATCAAGCAATCTGGAGAAGCAAAGACGCAGCTACAGTGAGAGAGATTTTGAATGTATGTAGGTTTGAACCGTTGTACCCACTTCCACCCTTGCCGCCAACCCTCGCTCAGCCCCATGTGCTCTGCAGCCTTGTGCCAGGACCCTGCAGATCATGTTAGCCTCCTATTCACTTCCTCCCGTCAGAGCGTTCCCAAAGTGCTACGTACACCCAGTTTAGCACCAGTGCCCACAGCCTCTTCCCAGTCTGTTTTCTGTTTTCCCTTGTCCCCACAGGCGTAGCTACTGCCCAGCCCACGTGGCAGCATAGCTCAGCCCGGGGTGTTCGCTCACCTCCTCACCCACCGTCAGGGACCTCTGTAGCCACTTCCCCCACGTTGAAATTTCCAGTTTGAAACTATTTTTCTTCCATATGGCTGCAAAGAAACATCCAAATATGGCCAGAAATCAGGCTGTCCTCCCCAGTCTGAAAGCAGATGGCTCCAGTCAGACATGCCTGTGTATTTCTAAAGAGGAACCATGAAACCATCAGGCTTATCTGCTCAAAGAAAGGACTGCAAAATAAAAATGGGGTGTGAATTTAAAATGCTGTAGTTATATCACCTGAACTCCTCTGATCAGCATATTTATTCCCCTGACTGCCTTTCCATGATGAAGGCAACCAGTCTCCCCAAACTCACTTTGGCTGTAAAATGAGAGTGTGCCCACAAGAGTGGCCATAAGCTATTGCCTGGGTGGTCACGTTAGCTTGTAGTAACAGCAGTGAAAGGCAGGAAGAACAGACCCCCGTCCAGCAACCTGCTTGTGTGGCAGACAAGTAGCAATGGTTGGGAGAGTTTCCCACTCTCTGGCTCTCCACAGTCAGATACTGCTTATTTTCCAGCTTAGCTTTGATGGGATACAACCCCGGGAACATTATGTTCCAAGTACATCACCAGGCTGTTTTCTGCTTGGCCACTCATTTCCAATGGCTGTTGTAAAAGTTTGGTGGTAAAAGTCTATTACAGTAGTGCACCCCAGCTGCTACTTTCTGCCTGTGTCATTTCTCTACAGAGGCTCCATTCAAATAACACTTTCCACCTGAGCATACAGTCACTCACGCACATGGCTGCAAGGTGCTAATAGCTTTGCTGTGCGTTGAATACCTGTCCTGTGCCCGTAGACCTTACCTGCTCAGAAGCTCTGCCTGTGTGCACAGGTGGGTGGGTTGGCTTGGAGGACACGGACGATCTGCTTGAGCATGCATGGCAGAAGCTTCTTTGAAAATTTGACTAGAGATTTGTACTGTTTGGGTTTTTTTTTCTTCTTAATAGGAGAGTCTTTCTGTCTTTGTCAGAATCAAGCTTGTTTTCCTCTGAGCTCCTGATGTATCCCTGTTATCTAGGACTACATCAGCCCTGGTTATCAGAAGTTTTATGCAGTTTATGTTCATAAAGCTGGAAGATCTGGTTAGGTCATTAGACTTTGAAAGATAACATACCAGCCCATGGAGGTGAATGCTCTCTGGGTTTAGAAATGTTTCCTGCCCTATTGAAAGCCAGGAATTCCTAATATGTAGGCTCTTCCTTCTGGGCTCCCTATCCAAATTACTTTTTCATATCTCTTGTATTAAGTTCACTGAGAAGTGTAATCAAACATCTAGGACACTGGTTTGGCAATAACTTTCCATACAGGCAGGCAGTGCAAGGAAGGGAGCAGGGAAGGAGAGCAGGGGCTGGACACACAGGAGTTGCAGGAGGACAGGGAGGAAGAAGAGGGAGGCATGAGGCCTTTTGTGTTTGGGAGAGGTATGTTTTTCCCACCTCCAGGCCACCTCTGTGGAGACGTGATCAGTTGACACAAGGAGGGCTGGGTGTAGGGGTGAAGAGCGGTGCTCCCCTCTTCTGTGCCAGATCACCCACTTACCATCACTGCCCTTCCCTGCAGCCCAAGGCTTTGGTTTCCTTCTAATCTAAAATGTAAACGTTTCTGTCTTGGGCTGATGTGAACAGGCCAGATGGGAAAGATGGGCTGTGTCATCACCAGCAGCTTTGTGCTGTAGAAGGAGCCATGTGTGTACAGTTGGGGCCTTCCTTGCTGCTTCTTACATTAGAAATTCATGCCTGACCTATCCGTGGCATGCAGAGCAGTGCTACAGGAGTGCAGCAGCAGGACAGGAGAGTCTTTCTGCCAAAACCCGCGAGTGAAATAGGGTACATCTAGTTAAGTCAAAGAAAAGAACACTTTGGAGGAAAAAATGTTTATAAAGAGCCCAAACTCTTTCCAATTTGCAGATGTCTGACCATTCCCAATCTCCTCTAATCTTGCCACAAGCCTCTCCTGCTGAACCAGGGGTGTGTGTGAATATCCCTGCTGTTCCCAAGGGGGGAAACAAGGGAGAAAAGACTTGAGAAACCAAAGGAAAGGAAACATGACAGCAGAACAATGAACCTGCCTGGCTCTCCCAGGGAGAAGGTTATAGCTTCCATTGAAAATGTCCTTTGAAGGTAGTTTTCACTATAAACAGATTTTGCTGCCATGTCACAGGAAAGCTGGGAAGGAACCAAATCAAAACAGACTGGAAACAATTCCTCAGGAAGAGCTGCTGAGCAAAACCCCCTTGCGAAGTGGCTGGTGCCCCCGTGATTTCAGCTGCTCCGGGTGCAGCCCCAGGATCTGTGCATCCTGCAGACGGTCTATGGGAGGCTTTGTGCCTGCAGATAGACCTGGCAGAAATGGCTTTCCTCTCTCTCACAAGGAGATGCTGAGCTTACCCTGTTCCCTGCCTGGTGCATTATCGTTGTTTTTGAGTGAAGGCTCAGAAATGCCATTAATTTCTTCTCACTCTCTAATTCCCGTGACACCCAGGTCAAGCCTGTAAGAATTTCTCTTTGTAGATTAGTTTAAAGAAAAGTCCTTCTGCCCTGTTTTTTACCCTGGTTTTTAACAGACAGCCTCCTAATTGAACCTCCATTTCAGAGGCTGGTAGGCACAACCCCTCACAGTACCTGGGATGTGGACTTAGATTGCATCTGCACTAAAAGGCTTGGTCTGTGGTTCCTGTGGGTATGCAGGAGGGACTTTCTGTCAAAGCCTGGGGGATAAGTAAGGCAGATCTATTTAACTCAAAGAACACTATGCAGGAAAGAAATCATAGAATCATTTAGGTTGGAAAAGACCTTTAAGATCATCGAGTCCAACCGTAAACCTAAGTCCACCACTAAACCATGTCCCTAACCACTAAGCCATATCCCTAGAACGTTTGTAAAGGGCCCAAATCGTGCTTGTCTGAGAATGCAAGAAACATTTCCCCATGTTTAGGAAGGGGATGGTGCCTCTGGCAGGTCACCGCAGCTTTGCGTTGCCATGCGAATGGTTTTTGGCAACACTGGGAGAGGAGTCCTGCCTTCCCCAGGGCAGTGGAGCTGCGTTGGGGTGGTTTGGCACTGAAGTAGGGCTGCCTCCCCAGCCACCCCAGGCTGGACACAGCCTGCCGCATCACTGAAAGAGCTTTGCTATGTCCCTGCGGGCTGGTGGCTCTCCTTGCCCTTCCTGGCCCTTGATCTCCAGACCATGCTGTTTCCTGGAGGGGCGCCTGGCAGGTTCCTCCCAGCCTCTTCCTGCCCCTGACTCTCTTTTTCTCTCTCAGTCCACCGCCAAACCTCGCACCACATCCATCATCCCCTTTCCACTCACCTCCCTTCTGCCCTCAAGTTCCAAAAGAGGCCCCTCCGTGCCAGCAGGAGGAAAAAAAGGAGGAGGAAAAAGAAGAAAACCTCGGTACCCCCCTCGGAGGTCACCCCCACCATCCAGGAAGAGGACGAGGAGGGGGGAGAAGAGGAGGAAGAAGAGGAAGAAGAAGAAGAGGAAGAAGGAGAATCTGAGGCAGAGGAGGCCCAGGAGAAAGAGATCTCTGCAGAGTCTGAGGGCGAAGCTCGTGGGAAGGACACGTCCCCTAAGCTGGAGCCCCCAAGCAAACCAAAGGCAAGGCTAGGGCATCCTTACCTGGGTAGGGCTTGGAGGCTGGGAGGAGGTGGAGGGAGGGTTGATGCCAGGAGGGTGCCAGGGTGCATGGTCAAGGGAGTGTGCTGCTCAGGGGGAAGAGATTGTAGCTGTGCAATATTGTGGGAAGAGTGGTTTTGTCTCTGCCTAGCAGAGATGGGCACTGGAGCACAGTGATAGATAAGCCATTGCTTGGGGTGGATGCTGGGGAGGGTGTGCATGACCATTTTGGGGGTGTAAGACCCATGGCGGAAGATCAATGTGTCTGTTCTTAGCCTGTATAGGATATGCGGGGGCTCAATATGTCCAGTCCCAGGGTATGGGGCATGTAGGGGAAGTCAACGTGGCCCATTCTAGGAAGTGAGGACATGGGAAGG
This sequence comes from Gymnogyps californianus, assembly GCF_018139145.2. Lineage (NCBI taxonomy): Eukaryota > Metazoa > Chordata > Aves > Accipitriformes > Cathartidae > Gymnogyps > Gymnogyps californianus. The sequence continues at coordinate 26,009,630 of NC_059477.1, read as the reverse complement.
ATCTGGGTGCCAGGGACTGGGGCAAAGGCTGCCTGCCCCGGCTCTTGCTGTCAGGACTGTCATCTCTGCAGTTCACCATCGGCAGTGATGAGGAGGAGTCCGGCAGCGCTCTGGCCCCCGCGCAGTTCCACGTTGAGGAGGAGTGTGGCATCCTGTCCCCCATGCCACGCTTCGCCGACCTGCTGCAGGACAAGGGCCCTGCCTCCCTCCGCAGGTAGGCGAGCGGTGCTGAGCTGCTTGCCGCTCTCCCTGACTCGGGGTCGTCACACAGACCCTGTCCCCGAGGGTAGCGGCTGTGCACAGCCTGAACTTGCCTGCTGAGCCAGAGGGGACATGGGGCCCAGAGGGAGAGCGGCTGTAGAGCAACACAGCTGCTCTCCGGTGGGACAGTCACTCCCTGGGACTCCTGCAACCTCCTTGGGTCCGTGGGATCCCCAGGGTGCAGATTTGGGGGCACTGGGCTGCACATCTGGAGTACCCTTCCTCCCAGCTAACTTGTGCTGTCATGCTGACCTGCAGGCTGGGAAGCCCCAGGAGGCTCGGCCGAGTCAGGGGACCGTGAGGCCATTGACTCAGCGGTGGGTTCCCAACACTGACCACAAGCTGATCCCACTCTGTAGTGGGGGAGAGGAAGACCAGAAGGGGCAACCTTTAGATTTTGGGACAGGTGACTCCTGGCTCTGCTCCTTCTCAGGGGTTTGTTGGTCAGGGCTGGGCCGAGGGACCTCAGCCCCTGAGGGGCCAGTGCCCATCCTCATTCACCCTGTTTGCTACCATCAGTCTCTTTGGTTCTTACAGCCTCCCTGGGCCTCGGGAACGTCTGTCTCGCGGGTGGGAGAAGCGCAAGCCCTGGGGCCAGGTAGTGAGCGGACAACGGGTTACCTATGACTTGAAGGAGAGGATGTGCATCGGCAGCATGACCACGCTGGAGAGTGCGGCGTACCAGCGCGTCCCCACAGATGAGGCCGAGGCCCAGATGCTGGCGTCCGCTGACTTGGATGGCATGAAAAGTGAGGCTTTGCAACACTACCTACGTTACTAGTGCATGCCTCCCTTACTTCTCCCTGCTTTGCCCTCTTCCTTAGCAGCTCCAGGCATCATCTTCAGCCTGTCGCAGGACCTGGTCCTCACCTCCCTGTCCCCCAGCCCCTGCTTTTCCAACCCTGGCTCCTCTCTGTCAGCTTTGCAATGTCCACAGTGCCAGTCCCCGTGTTTCCAGCACCAATACTCACACCTGCCCCACAGATGCTTGCTCCTCCACCCACCCCGCTGCCCTCTCCAGTTCAGGGCTCCCTGCGTTTCCCTGAGACCCAGCTCTCTCCTCTTCTGACACACTTTCCCAGCAATCAGCCCTCTGTGCGACACGCCAGCTCTGGCATCGCAGAAAACCTGAGGTGAGGAGCCTTCCTCTCCTCCATTCTCCTGGCGGAGAGGCAGCTGCCCCCTCCGGAGTGCCTCGGAGGGGGACTACCCCTGTGCACGGCGCAAGGGCAGACAGAAGAGACGTCATGGAAATGCACGCTCCGGGCCTGAGGACATGGAGAATTCAATAGGTTGCTCTGCAGGCTGGAGAGGGAGGGAGACACCAGAGGGGAGCGAGGGAGAGAAGCGGTGCTGCACGCACAGCCTGGCTGTCCCTGGACCACGGGCGCTGCATCCCTGGGCATCTGGCACGAGACCCCGCGGCAGAGCGAGGACCCTGCTCCTGAGGAGCTGGTGCGGCAGCCCCCCACAGAAGCATCCCTGGGTGGAGCCAGCCTTCCCGGGACCTCGTCAATCCCCAGGGGCTGCTGCAGCCGGCACCTTCATGCCCTGTGAGGAGAGGAGCGAGGCACCGGGGCTGGCCCCGGGGCTGCGGTGAAGCCCCCCCAGGGGGGCAGCTTGCTTTCCACACGTCAGCCTGGCTACCCCAGCCCCTCCTCTGAAGGCGAGTGGCTCATGGCACCTGACCCCTGACCTTCACAAGGACAAAATGACAGCCCTTCAAGAGAGAGAGGAGGCAGTGAAGGAATCGGAAGGGGGCAGCAGCCCGGAGGTAGCGATAAGCACCCATATTCGCAACTCGCTCAGCTATGAAGACTTTGATGAATTTGCCTTCAATTTTGAAGACTATGATTTATGGGAGGCCATCAGAAACCATCTGGGCTACCCAGGCGGGGAGCCCACCTGTAAGTACTGGAGCAGTGACCCTACGGTTGCAGCTGTAGATCAGAGCCCCCAGCTAAAGTGCGTTATCCCCCACCCTGTGTTTGCTGTCTGCACCCTCTCCGTGTCAGGTTGATCTCCTGGTTTAGAGGAGGTACGGTCTGGGGACACCAGAGGAGCTGCCTGGGGTCTGTGTGTCTGTCCAAGGTACAGATCTGTGTCGTAGTGCTGAGGTGCTTCCCTGTGTGTGTCTCACTCGAGCAGCTCCGGAGGCAGCTGCATCTTGCTGTTTGTGCTTATCAGGATGTGGCCCATGCCGTGGCCAGAGAAAAAGCAGCTGCTCCAAGGTGTGTATAAAGACAGAGACATTTCCCTTTCCATCTGTGGCACAAGGTGACAGTGTGCTGCTGCTCTGTTTGCTGGAATTCAAGCCGAGCTGCGGATCTGACAGCAGAGGTGGGTATCAGGTTCTCAGCTCTGCACCGTAGCCTAATGCCCAGAGGAAAAAATAACCTAGTCCCTGTGTCTGCAGGCTTGAGCGTGGCTGTGAAACTAGCTAATGGCAGGCTGGAAGGGGGAAAAGAGGAAGGAAGCAAGCAGGGAAGGAGAGAATAGGAATGCTGAGAGCGAAGAATGTCTTTCTGTTCTCTGCATCTGTTTCTGTACCTGCGCATCCCTTGCGGAGAGCTGCATCTCTGAGCCATCCTGGGGACTCCGCAGAAACCAGCGCCTTGCTCCCACCTCGCGCAGGCGGTCCTTCCTTGGCAGGTGGTGGTAACTCACAGTTAAAAGGTGGCTTTGTGTGTCACCTTGGGAGTGACGCTGTTCATAGCCATAGCTCTGTGACAGTTGCCCAAATGTCCTTGTCCAGATCGTGTGTTAATTTTTCAAGGGATTTTAGGAGTGCACACGGGAGGATGATGTGGTCCCAGAACTAGCCCGCTTACCGGCTTTGCACACAGGAGTGGGGAGGCAGAGCGCTTGCAACAGGGACTCAGGATGCCTTGGTTCAGCTTCTGATTCTGCCACAGCCTCTCTGTGTGATCTCAGGCAAAACACTTAACTTCCCCTGCCTCCCAGTCCCAGCATCATGTTCCCTTTCTCAGCTGGCCCATCTTTACAAGCCTTCGGGGAAGAAATGTCTGCCTATGTGCTTCTGCAGGTACCAGCAAGTGGGGATTTGCTTCTGGCTGGGTCTGCTACTTGTTACTGTAAATTGAGAGACAGTATAATAGCAGCAAAGTTCAAAATAGAAACCTAGAGCAAATTGGCTCCATCAGCTGTCCCGAGCTGAGCAAACTGTACATTAAAAGCACGAGAAATTGCCCCAAGTTCACCCAGGAAAGGATGGCTATTCTTGGGAAGGTAGAAGGGGCAGATAGCTTCTGCAAGGTGTGATATGCATCACTTCCAAAGTGGGGAAATTTGACTTGCTAGCAGTTAACACATTCATTGATTGCTACAGCTAATACTGCAGATGCTTGAAATAGGATGCACTGTACAGTCAGCTCTTAATTATTTCTGCACAATGAATCCATGCTGTGGATTAATCCTGCAGAGAGATATGGCGGAGGCAGAGATGGCAGAGACACCAGAGTCAGTTCTGTGCAGAGCCAGCTCACATCCAGCCAGTGCCACTTGCCCAGCTATTTACTCAATGGCAGTACCTCTTCCAGGACGAACTCAGATCCAGGAGGAATTTAATCGCTTCTGAGCAGAGTCGAGTCCTTGTTGGACCTGAGCTGGTCTCCTTGCACTCCTTTTAGTGTTCAGAGCATGGGGAGTGCTGTGCAGGGACACCTGGATGGCGGCAGGGATGAGCTGGGGTCCAGCTGTCCCTATCACATTGAACTCAGCATCAGCCAGGAGAGACTTGGGCTCTGCACAGGGCAGGGCAGTAGCTTTTTCCAGAAGGCACAGGGTTGTGACTTACCGTATGTTGGTTAGCATTTTGTTTAATCTAATTTTAAATATTCCAAGAGATGGGGTTTCAATCTCTTTTTTCTTGCTATAATTTAACCATTGGAGTACATGGGAAGTGTGAACCATCCCTGTGATGCCGGGCTAGCAAGTTGCTCTCTAGTACCGATACAAATACTCTGATGCCTCTTTCTGGGCTTTCTGCTTGTGGACAGAGGGTAATGAAAGGAGGGAAGCAGGAGCTAACGCACCAATTGAAGGCAATCACCTGCTGAGTTGGACTGACTAGCACAGGCACTCTGGGGGAAGACTTTAACCAGTGCAAAGTCATATTTGTCGTCTTCAGATTTAAGCTGGTGGAAGAAGAACTTGGTCATCCTAAGAAATCTGACTGTGGAAGCCAGCATGGCAAGAAGATCTTCCGGAGGAGACTCTGGGAGATGCTGTGTGGGAGGGTGACATACCAGTTTGTTGTAGTGGAGCCACCATAGGAATCACTCTCTGTCCGCAGACATTGTCACTGTCTCATGCTCTGCTCCTGGGGAGCACTGGAGAGGAGGTGCAGCAAGAACTGTCCTTGGTTGCTTCATCTTACCCTGGGGAGTTTGGCTTCAAGCAAGGAGGGCAGAGCTATGGCCTGGGCACATCACCCTTTGGTCTCAGTCCAAGATCCTGTCCCTGTCCACCCCAGACTTAGGTGCTTACTTGAGCTTGACTTTCATTTGGGGGAAGCACCAGCCTGATGGGACACAGAAAGGCTCTCTGTAGAGCAGCCTGGAGCACCTCAGCTGGGCTCTGCATAGGACTCCCAAAGCCAGTGGCCTCTTCCTAAATTAAGCCCATGTGTCCACCCTGCTCCTATGAGTTGTCTCCCCAGCTGGCCCCTCAGTGGCCACAAGCGCTGCCAAGGGAGAGCAGCAAAGTGGATTGCTCCTTAGTCTTCTGTTGGGCTCTGGAGGTGTGCCTTCACCGGCTCGCTCTGAGCCTGCAGCACTCCGGCTCCTGTCCCTGTCAGTGAGTGTGGGAGTCACTGAAGATGCTGGCAGGAAACTTGGCTCCTTTCATTTTATCTGTCCTCCAGCCATTTGGTGGCTGAGACTGAACGCCTGTGTGTGCTTTCTAGGGCTGTTGCTGAAGAGCAATGCATAGCAGGTTGTCATCGCCACAGGGGAGGCTTGCTGTGCTCTGGGTGAGCACTCTGTCTTGCTGGGCAGAGCGTCCTCTGGCCCTGGTCTTCCAGGGACATGGTGAGAATGAGTCCCAGGGTGCATGGGAGAATCAGAAGCTGCAGGGATTGGAGCAAAGGTGCCAGATACCAAGATCATCTGCTTGGTGGACTGTTTGTTTTGTGCATGAACCCACAACAAGTGTGATGAAGTGGCTGCCATGCACGCCCGAACTGAGAAATCCATGCACAAGTCTGAGGAAGCCCCACACGTGCCCGGCTCCCAGAAACGTTCGTAGTGGTGGGCAGTTATTGGCTCCTGTTGACATTGCAGTGCAGTAAGTGGAGCAGGGAGGAGTCCAGCCGTCAGCGGGACATGCATCAGCAGGGCAGCCAATGGGGGAAAATGCCCTGAGGCTCGGTATTGATTCATTTTATATTTAATTTAGTGACCCAGATTTCCAAGGAGCAGGGCCATGGTACGCCTGGCTGGATGCTGGGTGTGTCTTTCCATGCCAGAGATGCACAGATATTTTCCTGCAACATCAAAGAGACCACTTGGCCTTCAAACCCAGCGCTTTTTGCTACCTCTCATGCCCTGAGAGCTGCAGGTCATGAAGCTATGTGCAGAAAGGTACGTGAAGACTGAATATTCATCCCAGCCAATGGAGAGCTGCCCTTGATCCCCCAGGGAGAAGACCTTGGCTTTGCCTTACAAGCAGGGCCAGCAAAGCCTTGATGGACCGAAGCTGAGCAAAACCTCTGACTCTGTGATCTGCCTGGGGGAGCCTGCCCATCCTGGAGCTGGGCTCTGAGGCTTTCCCCATCCCCATGGGCTGTCTGTGCTGAGGAAGATACACTTGCTGTCTCTGGGTAGTGTCCAGGGAAACTACTCTCCATGGCAGGCTGTTGCCCAGGTGCTGTTTCTCTGGCATTGCAAAAAGGGTGGCACGGTTGTGGCCAGGTGGGCACTGGCTAGCCAACAGCACTGGTAGCTTGGTGGTGGGTCTGTAATGCAGCCTCAACAGCCTCTCTGGAGGCTTCAGGAGGCTTTGATTCAGCCAGCCTAACTCTGTAATGCAGACTTCTCAGAGGGCATTACGGCGGCACTGTGGATCATCTAGAAACAGCGATAGCTGGAGTTAACTGCCCAGCCTCCATGCCAGCCCTGGTCTGCACTGTTATCCTACAGTCTCATTGCACAATTAAATGAAAGTCATTGATATTTCCATGTGTCTCCCAGACTAGCAGCTAAATATCCTTCCCCTTCACTGCCCTTTATGCTTGCTGAGCACCAGGCCTTCCTCCAGTGGGAGAAATGGGCCCCAGCCAGGTGCCTGCCTATGCTGTCTGGGTGCAGAGCTGTGCAGACAAGGCTTCAGGTTGCTTTTCGTTGAGGGAGTATGGGGAGGGTTCATGCACCACTTATTCGGGTACCATGAATAAAAGCTTTTGCAATGATGCTCCAGTGTATGCACAGCCTGGGAGAAAGCCTTCTTCTTGAAGGAATTAGCTCGCAGATGTCTGGAAGAGCTGCAAGTAGGCAGATGAGGCAGGAAGGATCTTCAAAGGTCTGGAGGATGATGGTGAGTGCTCCAGCTGTCAGGGCTTTGCTAGCGTAAGCTAATGAGAGAAGGACGGACTTGGATGTGTTTCCTTGCCAGACAGTGTGTTTGCACTACACAAACTGGTGGTCTTTTTTTCTTTTCCATGTCTTCAGGCCACCGTTTTGAAGATAACCCTGGTGTGAGGAGGCATCTGATGAAAAAACCATCTCGGAGTCAGATCACCAGGACAAGCAAAAAATTAGCATCAACTCCATCTGTCAAGAAAAAGAAGAAGAAGAAGAAGTTGGATAGAAAGCCCCATGAGGTATCCATGTGCTGTCCTCCCACACTCGTTCAGAAGCCATAAATCAGGACTAGAAACAGGCACTTTATAAAGTGATAAATGTGGTTTCAATATAATTAATTCTTTACATGACCTTGAGGGTGACATTTCAAGCTCTTATCTGTTATCATGAGGGCTGAAAATACACTTTTTTCAATAAAAGCGGAGATTTCTTTGAAATCACAAAGCTTTGACCTTAGGAAAGACGTTAAAAAGTCACAGAAATGGTCGTGTTGTTGTGGAAGTTGGCAGCACAGTAACGTCACCATCTCTGGTAAGCGTGGGAAATTTTGGGGGAAACCAAGAAGCAGACAGAGGACAAAATTGTCACGGTTTGGTAGAAAGGGATGCAGCATTGCACCATTCTCTCTCCTCTGCCCATGCCATCTGACTTGGAGCTTTCTGGTGCTCCATGTGCTGGTGGAAGCTCCCGTCATGCTGCCAGTGATATTTGTCCTGGCTGCTTCTGTTCACTAAACCTCTGGTTAACTAAGGCAGGCTTGCTCAGGCAGCACTTTAGACCAAGCGGTACCTTGAGAACAAACCTGAGACTTTCTGTGTGTTGCTGATAGAGCTGTATGCATCAGGGGAAGTCTCATGTCCTCGCTGTGATTCATACTAGGTGTTTGTGGAGCTGAATGAACTGGTCGTGGATAAGAACCAGGAGATGCACTGGAGGGAGACGGCCCGCTGGATCAAGTTTGAGGAGGATGTGGAGGAGGACACAGCAAGGTGGGGGAAACCCCATGTGGCTTCACTGTCCTTCCGCAGCCTGTTGGAGCTCAGGAAGACGATTGCCCACGGTGAGTCAGGAACTGCAGGCCAGGGTTTGTGTCTTGCTTTGGGACAGGTTTTGCTGGACAGCTTCTGTCGCTGTTTGGTCCTTCACTGGAGACATGCCAACAGTGTCTGTGTCCAAGCTCTGTGTAGGGTCTGTGGTGACAGACCATCCTGCAGCCTGTTTTCCAGGGTTTGCATTAGGCCAAGAGTGCCTGTGTGGGTTCCTTGCTCTGCTTTGCTGCTTTCAGTCACGTGGCAGCTGCAACACCCAGCTGTGCCTGGGCCAGCAGGTCTCGGACCCATCTTTGGTGTGAAAAGGCAAGTTTGGTCAGAGTGGGAGATCAAAATGAGAGAAAGATACCAGAGCTACCAGTGCATCTTGGAGCTTTCGGGTTCTCTTGGGACAAGGGTTTACACAGAGGACATGGGGCACCTGGACTTGGGGCATTTCTCAGCTGAGAGAATCTGTACCCCAGCCAAAGCCTGGCTCCTGGTGGGACAGCTGTGTCCCCAGAGTGTGTGTGCGGTGAGGAGCGTTGCACACTAGGAGCAGGGCTCTTCCCCTCCTGCTGGCAGGTGCCGTCCTCCTTGACCTGGAGCAGACCACTCTGCCTGGCATTGCTCACCTTATGGTGGAGACCATGATCATCTCTGACCAGATCAGAGCAGAAGACCGAGCCAACGTGCTGCGTGCCCTGCTGCTGAAGCACAGGTGGGTGGCACGTGGCTGAGGGCTGCCAGGGCTCGGGGGTTATCTGCGAGCCCTGGGTGGCAAGGGAGGTGGGTCCCCTCATGGCCACCACTCTCCCCCTCAGCCACCCCAATGATGAGAAAGAGGGCTTCTTCCCGAGGAACCACTCCAGCTCCAGCATGAACTCCATCGTGGGGAACCACCACCACAACCACACCACTGACACTTGCGTGCCCCTCATGGGGGAAGAGCGCATTGAGATGGCCGACCCCAAGGCCAGTGAGACCGAGTGCAAGGAGGTGAGGGCGACATGGGGGGTTACTGCTTCTTTTTCCACACCCTGAGGACAACTGTTGGCTCGTGGCAGCCCTTGGCGCCCACCAGCTCTGGGCCCCTTCATGGGGGGCCTTGTACTTGCAAGGGCTGAGCTCCCCTGGATCACCTGGAGTGCTGGAAATCAGGTCGCTGCATTATGATTTCAGGACCTAATTTTAGCCTCACACTGTGTGCAAATATCTGCTTGAGCATGCAATGGCAGCAACAGCCCTGGTGCTTGCAGGGTGGCCTTTGTTGTGAGGGTGCCTCGCGTGTGAAGCAGGGTGTTGGGTGTGCAGCCGAGGCGAGCCCAGCTGCAGATATGCCAGTGGGATGCCAGGCTGCGTAGGGAGACCAAGGCATGGGGACTTCATCCTTACTTGTTTGTATTCCTCCCTGGCAGAAAAACCCGCATCTCCATAACTCTGAGGGCCACCGTAAATACCTGAAGCTAATGGAGAAGATCCCTGAAGATGCGGAGGCCACAGTGGTCCTCGTGGGTAAGAGGCAGCATGTAGACTCCCCCAGCACCAAAAGAGACTAGTGCAGATCCTGGTCGGGCACCTGGTCTGTGCACTCCCTCCTGAGGGGTATTTGGTCATCTTGTACATGTTCCCAAAGTTCAGCTGGGGAGGGAGCCTTGTACGCTCTCTCCTTTGGTGATAGTGCACGTTTTGTTTGTCTGTGGTAAATGTATGGGGTGCCAGGGTAGTTCTTTTCCTAAATTAAGGAAGGGGTTGATAGACAGTGCTGCTGGGAGCTGGGGCCCAGCTTAGAGGAGAAAGTCCAGCCAGGCTCACCAGAACATGCCATTTTGCAGCTCAGAAGTGGGTAAGTGGTGCCCGAGGGACTGATGGCCAGGCACTGACTGCTGTCAGGCCTCACGCTGTCCTCTGACCATCGCTGCCCTCCGTCTGGCCTCTTCACACCTCACCAGCAGCTGGGCCCTGCCTCTGGCCGGTGTTGGTTGCTGGTTGTGTGTGCCAGGGAGCTTTGAGTTTATGGAAGCAGGGCCTGGCTGGCGGCAAGGTCTCGGGTATCGGCTATACCGCTGCCAGGAGATATTTCTCTGTACGAGAGGGCTGTGAGCGGGCAGGCTCGAGCATCAGTGGGCTTGGCGCCTTTTGACCACAAGAGCAGTCCTTCTCAGCACTTTGCTGGCATTAACATCTCGGCAAACGTAGCTACGCTGCAAGCAAAGTAAATGTCATTGCCTATCCAGTAGATGAAAAGCTCAGGCAAAGAGGCTTCGCAGCTCAACCAAGCTGATGCTTAACCATGACGAGGCCAAATCAGATTCATAAACGCACTTTGAATACTCAGATAACTGAACACTGGCCATTTCTGAGGTAAGGCTGTGTCTTGGGATTCGCTTGGCCACTCAGATGGCCCAGATTTGCCAGTCTAACACAGAACACAGCTCTTTGCTGGATGCAGATGGCAGAAAGATCAGTAATAATGCCAGAGAAATACAAGTATTCAATAAACATTTGTGTTCGGTATGGGAAGGAAGCGGCTGGTGTGCCGGAGGATGCAGGAGTACTTCCCGATCTGTTAGGAACCGAGGAGGCTGCCAGGCATTGATGAGATGTGGACATTGTAAAACAAACTGTGCAGTTTGCACCTATGAGTCTTTAGAGAACTGGCTTATTTTCATCTGAAAAAAAAAAAGTCTAGGAATACAGGGAACATACGAGAAAAACAGAAGAAAGCTCATAGCATCAGTGCTCAAGAAGGGAAGGACAGTGATCCAGTACCTATAGGTTGTTTAACCTGACATCCTTCCCGGCCAACATAATGGCAGAGCTAATATGGGATTCAATTAATAAAGAGCTAAAGGATAAGAATGTAATTATTGCCAAGCAGTGAGGTTTATGGGAAATAGGTCATGTCAAGCAAACCTGATTTCATTCTTTGATGAGATTAGAAGTTTGTTTGATAAAAGTAACATGTAAGAGACTTCCTTCCATAAGGCAGTGGCTTAGTGGAAAACAACCTTCTGATTTAAAATTAGCCCCTTATAGTATAAGTAGAGCCCATCTGTAAAAGATTAAGAATGGGCTTCCTGGGAAGCTAAAGAAAGCAGCCCTGCTTGGGAATGATCAATGAACAGGGGACTTGGAGCAGTCCTCGGCATGAAGCTCAATGCTGTGTCAGCGGTCTGGAGACAAGTATAGGACTGCAGGGCTCGTGGGAACCCCTGAAATCCCTGTTTCCACTGTTAAAGGCAGCCCAGTACAGCTCACCCCAATGATTAACTCTGCTCAAAACATTGCCTCCTGCTAGGTTGTGTGCAGTTCCTGGAGCAGCCAACTATGGCCTTTGTCCGACTAAATGAGGCCGTCTTCCTGGAATCTGTCTTGGAGGTCCCGATTCCTGTCAGATTCATCTTTGTGCTGCTGGGACCGAGCCAGGCCAACATGGACTACCATGAAATTGGCCGCTCAATCTCCACCCTCATGTCTGACAAGGTGAGAAACTGATGGGCAGTGATGCTGGCACAGGCGAGGGAGCTTTGGTAGCTCCTCAGAAGTCAGTCCTGGGACGAGAGTGCTGAGAGATGCTGTGCAAAGGCACAGGTGGGGCAGGCAGGCATGAGCACCTGGGATTTTTAAGAGTAGCCTGGCTCAACCAAGGTAGGATGCTCCAGTACGGAGGGAAGAGTAGGACAGCCGCTTGGCTGGGACAGAGAGTGCTAGGCTGGGTAAAGAAAGGGGCTGTACATAAAAGCAGGAGCAAAGGACTGCCCAAGGTTAGAGGAGTTGTGTTCAGTTGATGTTTCACAAACAGAGAGGAGGGGAGGCTGAGCGGTGCCTGTGACCATGATGCCTGGCCCAGGCCACGCTGGCAAAAAGACCCAGCAATGCCTGGGGACTGTTGTCAGGTGTTTGGATGAAGCTTTCTAGCTGAGTCCCGTGGCTGGGGCATCCATGCAGAAGAGCACCTCCATGCAGGAGGAGAGAGGAGGAGGCAGGAAGGTTTTTCTGCCAAGGATGTGCACTGCTAGAAGTCCCCCATCTGGCTAGATGGCAGGAAAGTGAAATTCATTATCCTGATAAGGAATTAAAGGCAAAGAAAAGACAATCTGAGCATCTGCTGCATACATCCAGGACAGGAGAATCAGACATTCACAGGTTGCTCCTGGCTGGTGCCATGTAACTATAACCGAGTAACAAACCTGCCTGTCCTGCCACCAGTGCACAACTCTCCCTGAACTGGGGACTAAAAGGTCCACTCAGAGCAGGTGGGTTGTGGGCAACAAGGGCTCCCAGCTGAAAGATCCCTTTCCAGGAGTTGCACAGGGCTCAGCTGAGACCGTGTTTTTAGCCAGAAGAGGTGAGGTGCCATATTCCAGCTTCAGTGCTGCATTTGTGGGCTGATCTCGCTCATTTGAGCCTCTGCTCCTCTGTTGCTGGAAGAGGGGAGCCAGCTGCCACAGCCAGGGCTGCCCATAGCAAGGTTACACAGTGGCTGGCGCCATGAAGAGGGTATGGTATCATTTACAGTTTGAAGCTGTGGCTCCAGGGAGTCTGTGTGCTGCAGGGACCTTAGCTGTCCCCTGCCTGCTTTACAGGCTGTTCACTTGTTCATCTTCCTCCAGCCCTTTCTCTGCAGGGACATTCCAGAGGCAATGCAACACTTCTGCCTGTTGGCCAGCACCTCCCTGCCTATCTGCAGTAGTGCTGTCCCCTCATGGCCTCCTTTGGAGTCCTTCCTTGTCATCTTGCCCATGCTGTCAGGGGTGTCTCCCCTTTTCTGCCTGGTTTCCCTTCCATGGCTTCCCTCATGCTGTAGACTCCTATTTTCCCTCCCTCTCCCATGTGGAGTCTCCCAAGTGTCTCTTATGCTCCCTGCTCAGGTCCTGGTTCTTGTGCTTTATCTGCAGTGCTTTAGGTGTCCACCAGCTTCTCCCTCAAAATAAACCCAAGACCAGACTAGGAGGACATCGATCTGTTGCAGAGTCCTAATTTTGAGCTGCAGGGACAGGGAAAGTCTTTCATCTCTGTGGTGCCTGGCTTCTGGTACATCTCTGAGCTGGGCTCTGAACAAGAGCCCTGCGGGACCGAGCAATGGCATGCAGAGCTTGTAAGGAGAAGGCTCTTGGCCTCATGCAGCCACAGTGATCTGGTGGGAACAGAGGCACAGGCTGGCCAGGTGTAGCATCTGGCTTAGGGAACGAGAGGCATGAAGCTAGCACAGATCCGATTTTGATTGATGGAGAGGTCCCATGAGAGGCACCCTGTGGTCTGGCAGAGATGCTGCAGGAGCACGATCTTGGGCAAGAGCAGTGGGAGAAAAGCAGGAGCAAGGAGGTCACTGGAAAGGATGGATAGGGAAGGGAGGAGAGACATGGGATTAGGTGAGGGGCATTGGGTAGGACAGGGAGGAGGGATTCGGGAGTGTGGGTCAGAGTGGCAGTAGTGAGACAAGTAGTGGGTCGAGGGTGTGGGATGTTACTGTATGGTCACAGCAAGCGTTGTGTTTCCAGGCTGTAGGTAGCTGGGTGCAGTCTAGGTCTGAGCCTTCTCCCTCTCTTTTTCCGTGCCCCTCCCAGCACTTCCATGAGGCTGCATACATGGCAGATGACCGTCAAGACCTCCTCAACGCAATCAACGAGTTCTTGGACTGCAGCATTGTCATCCCCCCGTCAGAGGTGGAGGGGAAAGACTTGCTCAAATCCATTGCCACCTTCCAGAAGTTGCTGCTGAGGAAGAGGAAGGAGAGGGAGCAGAAGTCCATGAAGGAGGGGGCTGTCCAGGAAGCCAAAGGTCTCTCCACTCACATTTGGGCAAAAGAGTTTGTGCCTAGTGCCCTGCGTGCCCCGGTGGGCCCTCCCCTCACAGAGCCTGGCAGAGGGGTGAGCGGGGCCTGGCTCCTGCAGTGGGCAGCGGGGAGGGGGGCAAGGGGAGGCAGGACAGTGGCTGTGGGCAGCTCTGGCAGCTGGGGGTAGCTGGAGGCAACGGGATGTGCAGTCGCAGGGGGCCCACCAGGTTAGCGCTGCTGGAGGAAGGTCTCCACAGGGTATGGGGGAGAGGGACAGCCCAAGGGCAGAACTGCATTCCCCTGCTCAAGCCCTGCCCTCCGTGCACCTCCAGAGCTGTGTGAAGTGAAAGCTGAGGAAGAAGAGGAGGAAGCTGAGGACGACCCTTTGAAGCGGACCGGGATATTTTTTGGAGGTCTGGTTCGGGACATAAAGCGCAGGTACCCCAAATACCTCAGTGACATCAGAGACGCCTTGCACAGCCAGTGTCTCGCGGCCGTTCTCTTCATCTACTTTGCTGCTCTCTCTCCTGCCATCACCTTCGGGGGACTCCTAGGTAATGGGCCTGCTTTCTGGTCTGCTCTTTGCACGCTGGGACACTGGCTGTGTCTGTGTGATGCTGTGCTGGGGTGGGCTTTGGTGCTGCTCGCTCGGGGAGAGCGGCAGCGCTGCGCCTCGGCTGCTGCCTTGTCCCCTCCCTGCCACTTGGCCTCTCCAGCCTCGGCTCCCTGGGCTCCCTCTGCGCTCCCTGCCCAACGCAGGGGACCTCTGACTGATGGGACGGGGACCTGCCTCCTCCGTCTGGAGCTGTGTCTGCAGCCTGCCTGCCTGTGGTGACAGTGCCTGTGTCCGGGCTATAACACTCACACATTCTTCTCTTTCCCAGGAGAGAAAACTGAGGGTCTCATGGGGGTCTCCGAGCTGATAATCTCCACCTCGGTTTTAGGGATCCTCTTCTCCCTGCTCGGAGCCCAGCCGCTCCTGGTCATTGGCTTCTCAGGGCCTCTGCTGGTGTTTGAAGAAGCTTTTTACAAGGTACATGTGAGGCAGTGTCCGTGTTTGGCATCTGCTTGCTCTGCCCTTGCGCTGGAGAGGACAGCCGGCATTTCTCAGCTCTCCAAAGGGTCTTTGGTGGTGTAGACTCCTTGGGTCCTGCCAGGCTGCCCTCAGCTCAGCTGGGGCTGGCCGTGGCTTTGCTGACCCGTTGCAGGTCACGCCGTAGGGACTTCTGCCTCCTGTTGCTGTATCCTGTGGGCTGACCCCCTTGAGGTGTGACAGTGGTAACAGCACTCCTCTACCTCCTCTACCTGGGGGAGCATCGTCCCCCAGCCCTGTGCTGCAGCCCATCCTGACACAATGAGCACTTGTAGCTGCATCCTAAAATACTGGTCCATAATACTTTCTTGTTCTTGGGGCTTCCTTTGAAGACCATTTCACAACTTTTAACTGTGTCCAGGTTTCCTTGTATGGGAACCCAACAACGTTCAGTGTACCACCCATTTGGGATGTCCCATGTACATTACTCCCACCTCTCAGGATGAGCCCAAGAGTGTGTGCAGAGGTATCCTGGCCAGCCAGGATGGACATGTTTCATTCTCGAGTAACATGACCTCTTCACTGTTAAAAGCATCCCTGTGTCACCATACCTCCAAGCAGTGGGTCCAATCCTTCTCCTTTTTTCTGACTCCTAGCATGTCTGGGCTTTTAAAGCATGGTATTTCCTACCGCTAGATTTTCACCTTGGTGTGTCAAGAGTTTGGAACTAGTGATGCCATTGCACAGTGGGAATTTCTCTGCTCTCCTGTGACCACACTTCTCACTGACTGCTTTTGCTTTGCCCAGTCATTGTGTACAAAGGTGTACCTCTGCCCTGTGTGAGGGCACTGTCTGTGGTGGTACTGAGGAAGGCTGCAAAAGGAGGGATGTGATTTGTTGTGGAAGCAGTTGGTGTTACTGTGTGTGGATGAGCAGAGACAGTGGACATGGTCTGTTCTGTGGTGACAGCCTGGGGGCTTGTCTCCACACACACACAACTGTGTGTGTACGCAGGGCACTGTCTGGGATCATGCCCCAGCTAACGTAGCCTTTATGCAGCGGGACATAGCAGGCTGCTCAGGCTCTCCTTTGCGGGGAACAGGCTTGTACTGTTGAGTGCACGGAGCAGTGGAGAGCTGTGTTTGAGTAATGGCACCTCCATGTGGGTGGGATGGGGAGCATCATGCATGGGATGGCTTCAGCAGAGAGTGAGGGAGGTACTGTTAGAAAGACTGGAGCGGTAAAGACCTGCTTGGTGTGAGCTGGCTGGTGTAAATGCAAAGTCTGCAACTTTACCTGTGACTCCAGCCCTGAATTCACTGTCTCTGTGCTGGATGTCCGAGCAGATGTAGATGCTTTCTTCCAGGAGAGTCTTTGATCTTAATGGGGAGCAGATGCGGGAGGCAGCCTGAGGAGCCATAAGTAACTCCTTCCCCTTTCCATTTCAGTTCTGCCAGACACAAGGCATTGAATATCTGACAGGCAGAGTGTGGATTGGTTTATGGCTCATCGTCTTCATCTTCATTATTGTGGCAGCTGAGGGAAGCTTCTTGGTGCGCTACATCTCGCCCTTCACCCAGGAGATCTTTGCTTTCCTCATCTCCCTCATCTTTATCTACGAGACCTTCTACAAACTGTACAAGGTGAACCTTCCCCGGGGAGATGGGCTGCCGCATCTCTCGATCCCCCAGGAACCTGCTGCTTTAGCATACAGGAGGCAAGGGAACAGGGCCAGCTCAGCCACAGCTTTCCTAGGCATTCTGCAGAGCAGTTCTTTGCTGCCCTCTCATGCCCCAGCCCAGCTGGCCCCTGTGTCACCACAGAGGCTGGCAGGATGAGCCCTAACGTCTGTCTCCCCTTCTCTTCCTGCAGGAGGCATTAAAGAGGGGCCACTTTTCTCTCCCCAGCCCTCTCCAGCTGGGTAGGTTGCGAGGCGAGGTGACGGATGCTGGGATTGTCCGTGCCCACCATCTACTGCCCTCACCTCTCCACAGAGCAGGACACCTCCGCTTCCCCCTACCCCCAGTAGCGACAGTGCCCCCTGCCCCTCCTTGCGGTGACAGTACCCGCTGCTTCTCTCACCTGCCCAGGTGTTTGCAGAACATCCTCTGCTGAAGGTCTACCCGCCGAACGTGCAGAGTGGCCTGAATGCCAGCATGCTCTCTGCGGATGCAATGTCACTGGGAATCAGGATGCAGCCCAACACTGCTCTCCTCTCCCTCATCCTCATGCTAGGCACCTTCTTCATTGCCTTCTTTATGCGCAAGTTCAAGAACAGCCGTTTCTTAGGAGGAAAGGTGAGAAGTTTGTGGGATGTTAAGGACAAGGGACGTGCCAAACAAATAATGCTTCTTGCTGCAGACCTTTGTTCTCCAGAGCATTTGGACCATCCCCCAAAGAAACACCAGCAATCCCTTAAATACCATGCAGAAGGGATGGTAGCCTGACCTCGGCTGCAGACCAGAGCTGGCTGTTGATGATGGTATCTGCACTGTCCTGCTCCAGTGAGCTTTGCTGAAAAGTCCTCTGGACCTTGGGAAAGCTCCTTTGGCTGGATATAAGTCTGTTAAACTAGAATATAGGGGGAAGAGCTTACAACTTGTTCCCTTTGGACATCTCTCTACGTGCAGGGCATCTGTGTAATACCTGGAGCACCATCTGAATAGGCCAGTAGGAGCAATTAGCCAGTCACTTAAGAGTGGCCAGAGGACTGTGTGTTATGTGGGCAGTGGGATGCGCAGCCCCATGGGTCAAGGCTGGGTTCCCTTGCCCTGCGCATCAGCGGTGCTCAGGTTTGCAGTGGTGCTTGGCCCCGTCTGGGGCTTTGCTTTGCCACAGGCTCCCTGTAGCAGGGTGGGTGCATGGAGCCGGCCCGTTCCCTTTGCCAGCGAGGGTGTTTGTTTTGCAGGCTCGGCGGATCATTGGAGACTTCGGGATCCCCATCTCCATCCTGGTCATGGTGCTGGTGGATTACACCATCACTGACACATACACGCAGGTAGGCACCAGCGCCGCCCTCAGAGCCCCTCCTGCAGCCCAGCAGCGATCCCTGCGGCACCATGGCCTGCTCTTGTGCAGCACGGGATTCGTATTTCCTGCCTCTTTAGTCGTAACAGCGCAAAGCAAACAGAGACGCTCCCCTCGTCCTCACTCCTACGCTGAAGGGAAGCTCCAAGGGTCTTGCTGAGTTTGAGACCAGAGCTACACGGCCTGGAGTGCCCTGGTATCCCTCTGGTATTCCAGCTGTTAGTAGGGGAGGCTTTAGGGGACTGGAGAGTTTCAGTGCAGTTAATTCCTTGTTTGTAACTCTAAAAACTTGCAGTCAATCAACAAGACACAAACTGGTTATGCACACTGAAGGGGGTGGCATATAGAGTGGTTTCAGCGGGGTACTTGTCATGGGTTTAGTACTTAACATATTTATACTCTCCTTGATTATAGGCTACTAAATATTTTGATCACTTTATCTCAAACACAATGATCTCTTTCCCAGTTTATGCACAAATTTAAATGTTATCAAACAAGCCCGTCTCACAGGTTTCCTTTTTTCCCCCCTTTTTTAGTAGATGTGTAGTTATATCTTTTTGTTTCGGTATTTTTTTCAACTAACATCGGGGAGATGGTGAAAGGTAGTTCCTGTTCAGCATGCAAGCTTTTTATCAAGACAGCCCAAGGCTTAACAGAATCCAAATGCATTTTTATTCATTTAAATTTCAATGAAAAATCTGGTTTTATCAGACATTAGTAAAATCATGCACTTTGTTACATCCTTTTCATACCCTTCTACAATTAATATCAAAAGCATTATCATTTCAGCATTAACTCATATGTACAGTATGTTCAGTATTAAGCATATGTACAAAGCTTTCCGAGAAAACAGCAGTTAGTTACACAGCTTAGCTCAAGCACAAGCATTCCAGGAGTATTATTCATACTTCTGCTGATTAACATAAATGCAAATCATAAACTCTCCCTGCAGTGCTCACGCAGGCAGATAGCAAGAACTGCTGTAGAGCAGCGCGGAGCCGAGAGTTCAAATGCTGATGAACGCAGGGTCGGGACGATGTACAGCTAGGAGTCTGTGTGGTCTCTGATGGGATCACAAACATGTATTCCCTTTGAACTTGATCAGAGTGAGGTCATTTCCAGAGAATGTGGCCACTTCTGGGGTCCACACTGCAAAAACAATACTGAAAAGTATTGGAAAGTCTGAAAAGCCATCTCAGAGAAGGGTAGGCAGTTCAGGACGCTTGACTTGTCCAAGCAGAGGTCAAGGAGCATTTTAACCATGGTCTGCAAGCACTGACGTGGGGATGAGGTTCCTGAGGGAAGATATTTCCTTGGTCTCTTGGACAAAAACCAAGGGAATTCCAATAGCTGAAAGGAAATGAGACAGGCCCATGTTAGGGGACATGGGATTTTTTGCACTGAAGGGGATTATCCATTATCCTACTCGAGTCAGGGTGGCTGTCCCATCATCTGAGGCATTCAGACCAGGGAGACCAGGAGGATCAAGGCTAGTCCTGTGTGAGGCTGTGGGCACGTGTGTATTGATGAGTAACTGCTGGGTTTTGCGGCTACACCACCAGAAGCTGAATGTCCCCTCGGGCCTGTCGGTCACATCTCCTCACAAGCGTGGCTGGTTCATTCACCCCATGGGCAGCAGTGGGACCTTTCCGATGTGGATGATGTTTGCCTCTGCCATCCCTGCCCTCCTGGTCTTCATTCTTATCTTCATGGAGACACAGATCACTACGTGAGTACCTCCCCTGCCAACGCCAACCATCGCTAACCCCTGGGCAGGCAAGGCTGGGACAGGTGCTGGTGCCATTCGTGTGGAGATGCGCCTGGCATCCCAGCAGGACAGCAAGGGCAGGATCCTGGTCATTTCAGACTGTACCTTCTTGGGTTCTCCCATCGTCTCTTGGCACCCCTCCTGGCATACAGTGTGGTGGAGACCTGCCTCAGCCAAGCGCAGGAGGAAACCTCTAACCTGAGGTTGACAGCCGCCATCTCTCTCCTTAGCCATCTCCTCGTCCCCATGTGTGCTCTCTCCAGGGAGTGAACGTTGTCCCCAGGCACAGTGCTGTCCCTGGGCGCTGAGCTGGGCCTGGCACTGACCTGGGCTCTTTTTCCTTCCAGGCTGATTGTAAGCAAGAAGGAGAGGAAGCTGCTGAAAGGCTCTGGCTTCCACCTGGACCTGCTGCTCATTGGCACTATGGGGGGGCTTTGCGCACTCTTCGGGCTGCCCTGGCTGACCGCGGCGACGGTGCGCTCTGTCACCCACGTCAATGCCCTGACGGTCATGAGCAAGGCCATCGCACCAGGAGAGAAGCCCAAGATCGAGGAGGTGAAGGAGCAGCGTGTGACCGGAGTGCTTATTGCTGCCCTCGTCGGTGAGCCTCTGCTTGGGTGAAGGAGTGAGGGGGGAGGTCAGGGCCGACCACTTGAATCTCCTGGCAGCATCCCTGCCCCACGGGCCAGCCTGCGCTCTGCCCACTTGCTGCAGGACTGCTCCCACCTACACTCAGCTCTCCTCTGGCAGCCTTTGGTACCCCCCCATGGTCAGTCCATCTCCGCAGCCTTTCCAGCTAGACCCCTCTTGAGCTTCCTTTCCCTTGCACCCCAGGACAGACAGAGAGGAGGCAGGAGAGGGATGGAGGCTGAGGTGCCTTGCAGAGGGGCTGGCGTGGGACACACCATGTCCTGAGCTCTGTCTGTGCAGGTCTGTCCATTGTGATGGGGAACATGCTGCGGCAGATCCCGCTGGCTGTGCTCTTCGGCATCTTCCTCTACATGGGGGTTACGTCGCTCACTGGCATCCAGCTCTACGAGCGGCTGCTCCTGATCTTCATGCCATCCAAGCACCACCCTGACCACATCTATGTTGTCAAGGTGAGCGAAGGCAGGTTGCGGGGAACCAGGTAATGAGCAGAGGAAGAAGAGGCAGGTGAGGGGAGGATGGTGCTTTGCTAGAGCGATGCTTGGCTTGGTGACCCCCCTCAGCTGCAAGTTTGTGCCGAGAAGTAAGTGCAAGCCATGCACAGAGGTGATACAGTGCTAGGATAGAGGGCTGATAGGCTGCACACAGGAGTGTATTGCCAGAACATCGTATGGATGGACTGTTTATAGGAGCGATGCATTGCTTGAGTGTGTGTAGGGACACTGCACCGCCAGGTGGGTATGCCGCTAGGTTGCACAGAGGCTGATGTGTTATGGAGTTCTGCCTTGCTGTAAAGTAGAGGCAGGTAGAGCGTGCAGCAGTGTTGCGTTACTGTACCATGCTATGCAGAAGGGTTGTTTTGCCAGTTGGGTCTTCATTAATCTGTGTGGAAGGATAATGTGTTCTTAGACTGGATTTACCTCCCTAGGTGAAGACCTGGAGAATGAATCTCTTCACCTGCATTCAACTGGCCTGCATTGTGCTGCTCTGGGTGGTGAAATCTACGGTGGCATCCCTGGCCTTCCCCTTCGTCCTGATCATGACAGTGCCGTTGCGACGCTTCGTGCTGCCCCGCTTCTTCCACGACAGGGAGCTCAAAGCGGTAAGCAGATAACTGTCCTCACAGTCTAGCTTGCAACGCTAGGGTGAGGTTGAGGAGATTTGGCAGACTGAACGGCTGGGAGATCCTGGGCTGGCAAAGCCTTCGCTTTCCCTGCTGTTGTCTGGGGGTCTTTTTTCAACAGCAACAGGTGGGTGGATGGCTTCCTCAGAGCTTGTAGCCCTGGGAGTGCAGTGTGGGATGGATGGGCACCCTGGGGCAAGGAGACAGAGGCCTGGAATAAGGGTTTCCTCTTCCATCCTCCTCCCCATTTGTGGCTCATTCAAGAGACACCCCATTTCCCCACTGAGACAGCAGCAAGGAGAGCCCAGCAGCACATCAGAGCCTGTGGCTGCTCAGCACAGGAGTGTGTAACCACAGTGCCAGGGTGCTGGCAGCTCCTCGAGTGCTGCTGCTAACATCCTGAGCTCCTGTTGGAGAGCAGCCTGGAGCAGCACCCAGAAGTGGGTGCTGCCAGCAGGGGAGGAGGGAGGAGCTGCTGTGCTGGACCAAAGCCCCAGTGATGGGGCACTGTCAAACAAGAACACTTACAGGAAAGGGTATCAGGCTGGGGACGCGTGGATGGGCATGAGGGGCAAAAAGAAGAGCCTGTTGGGAGGGGAAGGAGCAAGAGCTTTGCTCTTCCCAGCGCAGCCCAGCTGCCTGGCTCGCTGCGTGCTCATCCCTCCGTGCCAGGCTTGACCCCGTGCTGGGGGCGGCTGTGGCCTTCAGAGCCTGGTCTCTGCCTCTCCCCAGTTGGACTCGGAGGATGCGGAGCCGAACTTCGACGAGGACGGCCAGGACGAGTACAACGAGCTGCACATGCCTGTGTGAGCTGGGAGCTGCCCTCCCCGCTCATGGGACAGGCTGCTCACGCCTGCTCATCCCTCCCAAGGACTAACTGGAGACTTGCCGTGAGTCACGCGATCTCTTGCCTGGACCAACGAATGGCTGTTCCATAGCTCCGCAGGAGGCAGCCCCGGCTCCTGCTGCCCCATCGCTCGCTCAGCAGAGGCTGAGAGTCTCTCTCCTCTTGGACCTGGTGGGCTGAGAGATGCCTCTCACATCCCGAAGCTGTGTGGGTCCTGAGTTCCCGTGGGTCAGGGGTCTGCCCCGTCCCTGCTGGAGGCAGCCTGTGCCTGGTCTCCAGGTGGTAAAGGGGAGCCATGCCAGCTGGTGCCACTGTGTCCCCCTCCACTACCATGAAGCTTGGGTGTCTCAGCACCACGTGCCACCGAGCAGTTGCAGGGATGGCCTGGATGCTGCCTGCAGACGGCCAGTGGGCTTCTCCCAGGCCAGCAGCCTCCTTGCTAGGCTGGCAGATGTCTTGCTCCTGCTCCCTCTGCCCCCTTCCAGGAGTGCTCATGCTGGGCCTGTGCCACAGCCCCTGGCCCACGGGGCTGCTGCAGCCTGGCAGACAGGCAAGGAGGGACCAGCACCCTGGCCCTGCCAGACCATCATCTGACCAGTCGCCCTCCCACAGGACTGTTTTCAGCTCTTGCTTGGCATGGGGGAGGCTGTTTGCTTCCTCCCAATTTTCCCAACCCTCTTCCAAAAGAAAAACTGCACACGGAGGGGAGCCTGGGGACAAGCAGGTATCCTGAAGCCTCGAGTGCGTGCCCTCTTGCAGGGACTAAGAGGGGTCCTGTGCCATTCTGCACCTCCACAAAGGTTGCAGGGGTAAAAACTCATCACAGGGCTACATCGCAGTTCCTGATCCCCATGTTCCTGTCCCTGAGAACAAACCATATTTAAGAAGCTATACAAGAGATGTAGTGCTGGAGCAGAAAACAGTCCTTTGGGTCCCTTCCCTTTCCCTGTGCAGTGATCCACTGGGTCTGGCTCCCTGCAGCCCTACAGGGAAGTCACTGAAACCCCCAGCCCCAATTCTGCTGCCATACCGGCGTGACCTTTCACATCCAGGGATGCCCTCCAAGTGGGAAGGAGCAGCATTCAGCATGCCCAGCACTCAGCCCCCATCACCTCTGGGCAGCTCCAGACACCTTTCCG
Source organism: Gymnogyps californianus (assembly GCF_018139145.2). Lineage (NCBI taxonomy): Eukaryota > Metazoa > Chordata > Aves > Accipitriformes > Cathartidae > Gymnogyps > Gymnogyps californianus. The sequence goes on along the minus strand of NC_059477.1, from coordinate 25,986,375 downwards.
CCTGGCAGGGCTGTCCCCTGGGGTCTCCCCGGGCCATTCGGAGCTGCCTCAGAAACTGCTGACGGTGCCCTTGCTGCCCGCAGCGGCTCTGAGGGTAGTGCTGGAGGAGGCGGGTACCCCAGCCTCTCCCTGATGGTCAGAGCCGGAGTGGCCTTGAGGAGGCTGGGATGCTCGCTTCACCATTGGATTTGGGACAAGCTGCTGCCCCGGTTCCCACCTATCAGCCTGGCTCCTGTGAGAGATGGTGGGTGCTTCATTACCAGGAGGGTCCGACGCCTTCCCCAGGAGGCTGCAGAAATATCCCACCAGAGAGAGAAACCTGCTTCCGTGGCAGGTTCCTGCCCCACAGCCTGGCCCCCCCGCAGGGCCTGGGGCGGAGAGACAAGTGTCTCTGTGTGTCTGTGGCCGTGTGTGTCCTGTCCTCCCTGTGTAGTGTAGGAGGCCTGTTATCGCTGTGCATTGTGACTCCTCTGACTGTAGTGGAAACAGCTACACCAATAAACTCTTCACAGGAACCGTGTCTGGCTCTTCACTTTTGTTTGTTAATTGGCAATAAATTAAATTGATTGAAATTCCGCGACACAAAACCGTTTCTTGCCCACAACAGCAGCCAGTGAGGGAGCCAGCCCCAGCTGGAGTGGGGACTGTCACCTTGTCACCCACTACCAGCAAGGAGGTGGGCTCTCCACCACCATCACCAAGCAGGCTGGTTACTGTGGGCCCAGCTGGAGCCCCCATGCTGGCTGCTGGAAACAGGAGGCTGAGCTCCATATTTAACCAGAAATGCGTACTCATGCCTGCTTGCATCCATACACACACACATGCGTGTGCCTGTGTGCTGAGCAGCTCTTGGTGCCCATATCCTTACCCAGCCTGTAGCCACACGCCAAATGGCAGGGCCGTAGGCTGAGCACGGAGGAAACATCTCATTAAACACACATTCTCTCTACGCTTTCTTCCCAGGCAGGAGCCGAGCCAGGTCCCCGTGAGCTGCTGGCTGCCCGCAGCCCATGTGGTGATGGGTTGGATGTCCTCCAGTTGTGCTCTCCTGGGTGCTGCTGCTGGGAGTAGGCGGTGGTCCCACCTCCTGTGGTCAGGGTTGCTGGCTGCTCCTGGGGCTTGCCGCTGCCATGCGGCACGTGGCAGAGGGCTGAGCCTGGCCTGACACAGGGGTGGTGGCCGTCCCACTTCTGAGCCAGGCCTGCTGCAGGGCAGGCAGTGCCTGGCCTTGCAGCATCCTCTCCAGGTCCTGGCAGCGCTGCTGAACCTGCGGGAGAGGAGGCAGCATGGGTGCCCAGCTCCTGAGCATCCAGGTGGGCTGGATGGGAGCATCCACAAATGTTTCCCGCAGGCGGCTCCGCCACGTTAAGAAACACTCCCTCTCCCCCACTCCATGGCTCACCTTCCTCACACCTGAATGCCCAGGGCTGCCCAACAGGCCATCGGTTTGGACTGGAGAGGTTATTGCTCTACCCAGTCCCACAAGATCCATGTCTCCACCTGGGTGTCCAGCCCTTTCCATGCAGCTCTCCTGCCCACAGCAGTGCCCCTGCTCTCACCCTGGGATGCGGGACAGGGAGCGCAAGCAGAGCCAATGCGTGCCCCTTACCACATCGATCCTCCGGATGAGGATGGGTCTGACCTCCAGCTCCAGCAGCCAGTCGGCCTCCAGGATGCTGTGGTGGTACTCCTCCAGCTCCAGGCTCTTCTGCATTTCCTCAGCCAGGGCAGCCTGCTGCCAGCAACCTCCCATACCCGTACCCAGGCTCTGCCGGGGCCGGGCCAGCTCCGTCTCCTTGCCCTGCTGCTGCAGGCGCAGGACACGGATGTGCTGGGCGACGCGATGGACCTGGGCGTGCAGGGCAGCCGCCCGCTCCCTGCGGTGCAGCAGGGCCAGCAGCTCCTCCTGGCTCTCCCACAGCTGAGCTCGCAGCACATCGGCGCTGCTGCCTGTGCCAGAGGGCTGCCGCGGGACCAAGAGGTCGGGCAAGCCCAGGGGAGAGCCGGGCTGCCGGGGGACTCTGCCACGCGGTGGGGGCTGCACAGTGCCGGGAGCCAGCCCTGCTCTGCCCCATGCTGGTGGCTGCTGTGGCAGTGATGGTGAAGGTGGCAGGGAGAGGCCGTACCTGCTGCGGTGGAGACAGACCCACCGCCGGGCGAGCTGCGCCGTGGCCAAGCTCTGGTGAAAGACATCGGGGACCAGCCGCAAGACCTTCACGAAGGGCCCCACGCCGGCAAAGCCATGCAGGTCACGCAGGCTCCGGGGGCTGAAGACCCGCTCGCTGAGGGGCCCCCCCTGCAGCAGCAGCCCCCAGTTACGCCGGTGGGCGAAGAGCTGTGCGGCCAGGCATGGGATGGATGCTGGGGGGGACCTCCGGGTGGGGCGGGCAGCTGGCTCCTCGTGCATGTACAAGTTCTCGCAGAGTGGGACCACTACCCTGGCATCAAACCTCTCCTTCAGCGTGCTCAGGTGCTGCAGGTAGGAGGCCAGCCACCCCACGTAGCTGGCCACATCAGGGCTGGCCGAGCCGGGCCAGCACTGGGCGAGCCTCTGCAGGTGCTGCCAGCTCTCCACCTGCCCCGAGGGGCTCTGCGGCAGCACCAGCAGCAGCACATGGTACAGGCTGTGCAGGTCAAAGCCCTGCCGGCACCACTGCACGTGCTTCACGAAGGCGCTGATCTCCCCTTCGAGGGCAGAGTAGAGGGCTTCCATGGGCGGCTACGGTGACAGAGAGGAGGCAGCCAGGATCACAGCTCACCCACACGGTCCTGGGCCCTGGGTGTGCTGGAAAACGCACTGCACCAGGATGCAATGCACAGGCTGGTGCAGGCAGGATTGCTGCAGGGGCTCTGGTTTGGGTCAGGCACGTGGACTTAGCCAGCAGACAGTGCTACCAAAGGCTGGCGTGCTGCTTCGAAGGATGGCACATCTGGCCAGCTCAGATGAGTTGGTCCCGGTTGCTCTGCTGGAGAGGAGACAGCGGGTGGGTGGCAAGGAGGGCAACAGGGGTGGGATGGGATGGGGGGAGTGAGGGAGCTGCAAGGGGTGAGCTCAGTGGGGTACCCCCACTTTTGTGGGACCAGAGAAGGAGGGAGAGGCTGCTAGGTGCTGCCACACCAGGAGCATGCTGGACTACAAAACGCTGGTGCAGTGCGGGGAGAGGAGTGGAGAGACTGCCTGCAGCCCCAGGGGATGCTGCTGCGGGTAGGGGGACAATAGTCTGGGTGCCCACAGCCCCCCAGCTGCCCAGGGGATGCCTTGGGATGGGGCAAGTGTCCTCCTGCTCCCTGGAAGGGGACTTGGTCGTGTCAGAGCAGGACTGCGCTCTGACCAGCAGTTTCTCCCACTTCTTTGCTGTTTGAGAAGAGCTTTATCTTTACAAAAGTAAGCAGCCACCCTTGCCTGTCTGGAGAACTAAAAATAAGAGGTCTGTTCCCAAAACTGTCAGCTGCATTATTTTAAACCATTGTGTGTTTAGGCAAACTATTTGGGTTTCTGTTTCTGCCACCCGGGTTCGAGTACACGCAAGCTATCTTCTCCAGCCATTTTTATTCTCCGCAGCCAGGAGGGGCTGGCACATCTCTGTTGTGAGATACCACTGGCACCCATTCACACTGCTGTGCGGCTGGGAAGTTAAGGAAATTGCTGGCTAAGACCATCTCCATGACAAAATTGGGAACCAGTGCCACTGGCAAAGTTTCCCCTTTCCCCTGTATATCTGGAAGTCCTTGCCTGGGCTTTGGTGTCTGCTTTTCAGGCACTCAAACTTCATTAAAATAAATTTAAAAAATCCTTTTTCCTCTTCCCTGTGAGGAGGGGTTTGCGAGCGCTGCGCCTGGGAGGGGCAGGTGAAAATGGCAGGAGGCGGCAGCAGGGTGCGTTCCCCGCACTGCGGGCTGGTGGGGCCGAGAGTGGCTTCGGTTGCATTCACCTTCCCCAACAAGTGTCTGCAAGTGGGTTTGTTTAAATATGAGTTGCACCAGTTTGGGGAGAGCAGAGCTGATGCTGAGGGGGACGATGCCTGCGCGTTAAGCCCCAGAGGCCAGCTAAAGAGCAGCCCCAGCTCATGGGTGCCGGGGTCCAGCTCACTGTTGCAGATGCTGAGGACCGCCAGCGAGTACTGCCGAGCACCGGTGACCCTGCACATCCCCGCCGTGGCTCCAGCCCCACGCTCTCTTGCCCCCTTCTGCCCACCATCCACTTCCCCTCTGTCACTCGAAAGAAGAGACTCACCAGCCCCAGGGGAGGCACCGAGGAGAGGAGAAAGGGCTGAGCTGGGCCCTGCTGCCTGCCAGGGGAGGAACCTGCCCTCCTCGGTCACGGACACAAACCTTGCTCCCCATGGGAACGGCAGGTTTGGACGTGTCCCTCGCGCCAGAGCCAGCCTTTCCCGGAGCCAGTTGCCAGCCGCACGAGCATTGCCATGGAGCTACAGGGTAGAGATGCAGCTTCCTCCAGTCCCTCTCCCTCGCACAGGTCTTTGCAAAGGACACTTCTCTCACAGGGATGCCTGAATCCTGGGCATGGGCTCGGATAGCACATTTCTTCGATACAAGTGAGTACTCCTGTGCACGGCCCTGAATTTGTCCCAAAGGCTTGTCTGGCCTTGGCAAGAGAGAGGCTCCTTAGCCTTGGGTGGCTCGCTGCCTGCCTGCTGCCTCGTGCCCCTGCCCTGTCCCTCCCAGTGTACCGTCCTTGCCGGGCTCTTCAGCCCTCTGGCTCTCTGAGGTGCCTGTGCTGGGACTGCTCCCCAAAGGGACTCTTAGGAGAAGTAAATGCTCTCTCGAGGGAGCAAGAAGGGGAAATGGGAGCAAATCTTCTGTTAGAAACCTCTGACAGGGACAGCATCCCCAGAACAGGGGCCTGACCCCAGCAGTTCCCCTTCCACCTCCATCTGGCTGCCCATGGGAGTGGGAGCCTTGCCCCCAGTGTTTCAGCCTGCTCAGCGAGCAAGTTCTGCCCAGCTCAGAGAGCCAGCCGGGGCTGTGCCCAGCCCTCCTGCCTGGCGCCAGGACCCCGTGGGGAGGTAGCCAGGGGCCCCCGGCTGGGAGCAATTCAATGAGGGCAGCGCTGGGACACTTCTCCTGTGCCTGTGCAAGGTTCCCCTGTCTGGGTGCACGCTTTTGGCTGCGGTGCACCTACCCACAAGCCACCATGTCTTGCTGTGCAGAGATGGCTCACATGAGCTCCCTTGCAGAGAGGGGCAATGCTGCTTGCTGGAAGGTCGGGACGGGGAAGGCTCAGCCTGAGCTCTGAAATGTGGCTGCCAACGCTTCTTCCCTGCAGGGAGCAGCAGGGAGGTGGGCTGGCACCCATGGGTGTCCTGCCTCGCTCAGAGGGGGCCGTGTAGGAGCCAGAGCAATGAGCAGTGCTGAGCACCAGCGCTGCACAGCATCCCCCATCGCTCCTGCCATGTTGCTCTGTGACCTCCTGGGCCATGGGCTGCCAGATGTGACCTTGCCACTGAGTGGGACAGAAGGGTAATCCTCCTCTTGTGGCTTCTGCAGAGAGTGGGGACCTTGTGGTCTCTGCTGCAGGAGCCCAGCTGGATGATTGCCTTCATCTATCAGCCCAGCGTCCCTGGAGGATGTCCCCCCCTCCAGCACGCAGGGTACGGCAACGTCACTGGGGGTGGGACAGGCTGGGGAACGGCCGGCTCCTCCTGTGACAGGCTCTCATCCTCAGCAAGGACAGATGGCCAGATACTGGGGCTGATTCCTGGTGCTCTGAACTGGGGCTGCACTCACTTTTCGGCCCTGAAACAGACCTCGAAACTGGGCGCTCTGGCAGACAGGAGGTGTTAGCACAGCCTCGCCTGCTCCTTGGGTTTGCTAACCCTGTAGCCCAGCGTTGCAGGTTGCCTCCTGGGGACTCATAAGGGACACATACACCAAAACAGGGCAGGGATTGGCATCAGTTTGGCTGCAGGTGCACAGCGAGAAGAGCTCTCCCTTTAGCATACAAACGATTTTGCAGGCTGAAGCTGCATAGGCGAGATCAGGAAGAGGAAAGGTACTGAGCTCGGGCTACAAGCACCCATCAGCAGACCTTGGCCACGGCCAGGGCTAGTGATATGACATCATTTAACCTCCTCGCTTGCTTGCCTGGGTTTATTGTGCAGCTGGAGACAAAGACAGAGAGCTACCCGTGTCTGGTAAAACAGCCCAGTCTGGGAAACGCCAGCACCACAGCTGGCTGACACACTTTCTACAACATGAATCCCACAGTAACGGTATCTGTGAGTAAAGCCCTGCTTATACACTCAGTTGAGCAGAATCCGCAAGGCTGTTTGTAACAGAGCCATCTGTGACCTCCACAGCATCATGCCATTAATAGCAAGGCTTGGTCTAGGTCAAACAAAAGCAGGGCAGCGTTAATAGGAGAGGAAATAAGGTGAATGCGCTTGGCTGGCCTCATCCCCGCATGTTCCTACTGTAATTATAGCCTTGTGCAGCTCAGCTCTCTTATTCAGCGATCTTGCCGCCAGGACTGCATTTCTCATGACTGAGGTGTAAAAGCCGCGCGTGGATATGTTTTGGCCCCAAGCAAACCTGCAGCAGCACACAGGGAGCAACAGCAGGGAATCTCAGCTTGTCGCTGCCAGGAACTGGACGTGTGGCCCGGGATGCGACAGGAAGGGAGGGAAGGGTTGGGCTGGGGCAACAAGGCTGGGACCCCTATCTGCAGAGAAAGCTGGAGATACCTGATTATGGGCTTGGTCTGTCCAGCACGGCCAAGTGCAGATGAGGCTGGTAGAAAGTCACAGCTAGTGCTGGCCCCAGTGACACAGCTCGGGAGGATGCTTCAGAGGCCAAGGGGTGGCACGCAGTGACAGTGGGGTGGATGTTCCCAGCATCCACCCTCTGGGCCCATCTGCTCCAGCTCTCTGCTCTTGTGCTCAGGCTGAAAATGAAGCTCAGGCTGTTTTCTGACCTATGGAGAAAGGGCAGCCCTGGAGGGCATTCCTACACCTGGATGGGATAAAAAGCTTTTCCCGCTGGGGTCAGACTAAGCAGGGGTGCAGCCACCCTTGCCTGGGCTCTGTAGTGTGCAAAGGCAGTGCTCTGCATTGCAGTGAGACGGGCTTGCTCCTGATGGTGGCTGAAGTGAGACGGGAGCCATCGGGGTGCCCAGGACAGATAAACACCCCCCACCCCGCATTGTCCCCCCTTGCGAGGAGGGCTCCCCCTCACACTCCTGCTCTCCAGGGGAGCAGGTGCCGCAGTGCTTGGTGTGACCCTGTGAAAGCCTCTCCAGGCAGCCTTAATCACATTCCTCTGGAGCAGGGACACATCTGGTACAAACATGATCCTGTCCCCAAGGAGCCTGGGCTAATTCCTGCCGCAGAGCCCCAGAGCAGCCCTGGGCAGGGAGAGCTTCGGCGTGGCTTTGATCGCCACCACCCTCACCTTGCAGGTGACAGGGCTGGCTTGCACACAGCAGGGCAGGAGGAGAGGTCCACAGCTTCGTGCTGAGTTCGGGCAGTCCGAACCTGAGCTGGCCTGGCCGGACCCTGCCCGGGTCTGAGCTGTGGCTGGGCTCCCCGCAGGCTGGGAACGGGAGAAGGGAGGAACTGCCCTTTTCAAGAGTCGATTTTTAAGCCGATTTCAAGCAATTGTGAGACTGGAGCGGGGAGGGGGCCACAGCTGCGGGGTCAGTGCATGCCCTGCTCTGTGTCCCCTTCCCCTCGCATGTGTGCTCTCTGCATTGGGAGAGTGCCTCGGTGTCGGGTGCTCTGCCAGGGTCAGGCCACTCCTGCAAGGGGACATGCTTGATTTTTGGCCACTGCTTCTCAGTAGTTCTCCCCCTTTGGAGAACCCTCTTGTGGCTGCCCTGTGCTTTGGGCAAGTGGGGATTTTGTAGCCCTGGCAAAGCAGCAGGGCCTGGTGGCAGGGGCTGTGATGGTGGCAATGCACGGCAGAGCATGGGTGCCCTCCTCCTGCATCCTCACGTCCCTGTGCCCCTGGCTGGGTCCAAGGTATCCTGCCTCTGCTGCGGGCTCTCCTGAGTGAGATCATCCCAGGGATGACAGCAGAGGAGATCAGTTCCCCACCCTATGAGCATGGCTCTGATGAGCCATTGGGGAGGTGGCATCTGCGGCCAAGGTGTCACAGCTCGTTCCCTCACAGGCGATGGGAGAGCAAGCCTGGCAGATGCTCACCGCCCACGGTGGGGGCATGCTGGCCTGCCCGCCTCCCAGCCATGTGCCAGACCCGTGGCAGAGGAGGAAATTAGCATGTTGTCTGGTGTCCAGGAGGAATTCCTGCCTCGGCTTGTTCCTGCCAGTCCTCCGCCGACCTTCCCTCCGTGTGGAAAGCCCAGCAGGAAGCTGACTCACTGTCTGCTGCCGCCACGGCTGGGTGCGGGGCTCTGCTGCCTGCAGCACTGGAGGGCTGCTCCTTTCACGGATGCAGGAATAGCTCATCGCCCAGACCCCCCGGCACCCACTCGCCCTGGCTCCTCTCTGCCAGAGCCCAGCTCTCTGCCAATAAGCAGAGGAGAACAGCCGTGGCACCCTGGTTTCTGTGCCATCTGCAGCTGGGCTGGCGGGAGGGCTGGGAGCTTGCCGGGTTGCCAGTATCGCTGCTGAACATGTGGGCAGCACCGCTGCACCAGGCTCGGGGCAGGAGGCAGCCTTGAGATGGGGAGGGGGGCTGATGGGCTGGAGAGGGGTCCCAGGCTTGTCCTGGGCGGTGGGCTCCACGCCAGCCCTCGTTGACTGCTTTGTGTTCATTGCATTGCTGATGTGGCAGCCAGCCCCAGAGCTGCTGGGGTGCAGAGGTGAGGTGCCAGACACGTGGTGGTAGGAGCGTCCGGGCAGCCAGTGATGGCGAGTCAGCACTCGCCTGCTTCGCAAAGCTCTGCGAAGAAGCAGATGGTGGTAGCCGCCCCTTCCCGGTGAGCAGCACTTAAATAGATTTAGGAGACAGTTCAGACATCCCCAGTTCCAGCTGGGCTGTATGAATGTAGGATGTATGAATGAAAGGAGCAAATACCAGGCATAAGTTTCTTATCAAGACTCGTGCCACCTTTGCTACCAGGCTGATGGAGCACAGGTCTTACAGCATCAGTCACTGCTGCTGCATTTGGGGAATCCAATGTTTACTGCCTGGATAGCTTGGAAAGCTACTTTGTTCTAAGGACCACGTCAAGCGACCTTCTTCTTCCCTCTTAGAAGGTGTCACTCGACAGTAGTTTAATACTGAAAACCTTGTCTTCTGAAAGGTTGGTTCCTTACCTTGCCCTGGAGTTTCCAAGCCCTGTTAGCCACCTGGCTCCGAGCTGCAGGGAGGTCTGTCAGGCTGGAACAGCAACTGCTCCCCTACAGCCCAGCAATACGTGTGCTGCACCACTGTCACTGTGCTGAAAACTGCAGCAGTTATGGGCTTAGAAATTTTTCCACGGTGTGTGTGGAAATTTTTTCTGTGGTGTGTGTCTGGGAGCTGATGAATGAGAAAGGGAAAGGGAGCTCACAAGGACCCTGGCCTGGGAAACAAGGGTAAGGCCCCGAACTTGTGATGAGTGCATTTGGGTTGCTTGGTGTGTTTGCTGGGAATAGGTTTGCTGCTAGCTTGCCACTTCATTGTCAGATCTCCCTTGACATACAGCTGTGAGGGTCATGCCTTGATGGGCAACCCAGCCCTGGATGACAGGAACAATGGCCAAATTTTCTCCACTGGAGAAGTCTGGGAGGGGACATCTGGTGCTGGAGATTCCTGCTGGTGGAGACTGTTGGCAGGCAGGCAGAAGAGGTAGAGGAGAGGTGTGCTCCTCAACTTTCCCATGGCTGTGAGGAGCTCCACAGCCCCCTGGTGACCACCCAGAAGGGATAAGCTGAACAGCCAATATGGTCTGCAAAAGCAGCAATAGCGGAGGAGGAACTGTCCTCCCACGGGGAGAAGGCTGGCTGTGGCAGAAACAGCCTGATGACAAATGCGTGGCTGCGGAGAGGACTGTCAAGGACACATCGCTGTAGAGTTGATCTAATCCCCTTCACTAACAGGGTAATTGGCCTTGCGGACAGAAGTATTAGATGTGAGATAAGGACTGTAGTTAGGCTTCTGGCACCGTCTGGCATGATGTTTTCGTAAGACAGGGAAAGTGCTGTAGATTAAGTTAATCCAGCACAAGTACAAAAGAGGCTGCATAGCCATGCCCAGGGTAGCTCTCAGTGACTTGGTATAAAAATGGAAGGACACACTGACAGCAACTCATATATTAGGAAACCTTACCAAAAGGTCCAGATAGTGAAGGTGGGAGAGGCTAGTGGGGGTGGTCATCACAGGTTAGACGGTGGTCTAGGTGTGACTCTGTCTTATGGCAGAGGTTGGACAAGATACTGCCGTCTCCCTCAGAACCCTCTCTGTGTTTTAAGTAGTTGAAAAAGCACATTATTGACAAAAATAACAAAAACCAAAAACTTGTGTGTGTGGTGTCATCGTTCCCCCCGCCCCCCCGTTAGATCTCCTTTCTTTCAGAATAAAGAAATAATTTCTTACTGCAAGAAACACCCTCACAGTGTAGGCACTCGTGGACTATGATCTGGCCACACTTTTTTCACAAACTTCACCCAGCCTCTTGCTCTATGCCAGCTGTTCCAGATCTGAGAGACATAATTTTGAAGCTCTGTCAGGATTCCTGTTAACGGTCTCTCGCACTACATCATGTCACGATGATGACCTGCTGAAGGGACCCCGAACCCAAAACGTTTGCCGTTCCAGATGACATCAGTTGTTCTTCCAAAGCCCGCACTAGGCAGCTATGGCTGTATAGAGGCGGTCCCCGCTGCGTGTCCGTGGGTGGCACCGGCCGCTCGGGCTCAGCCGGCGCCTCCCGCACCCCAAGCCCTTTCCCGCACCCCCCCCCCCCGAGATGCTGGCTCCTCCCAGCCAGCGTGACCGGCTCCCCTGCTCCTAAATGCTCAAGCACACGCCAAGCCGGCCAGCCCCGCCGCAGCCGCAGCGGCCGCGCTCCCCGCGCCCCGGGGCGGAGCGGAGCGGGGCGGAGCGGAGCGGGGCGGCCCGGCCCGGCCGCTCCCCGCTGCCCGCGGCCGGCGAGGCGGAGCCAGCGCGGCCCCGGGGGCCGGCGAGTCGTGCCTGCCCGGCCGCGGCGATGCGGCGCTGAGAGCCGGCCGGCAGCGCTCCGTGCGGGGCGGGACCGCCGATGGACGCCTCTCTCCGCCAGGTGGGCAGCGGCGGGGACGGGGGAGCCGCGGCGGCGGCGGCGGGGCTGCCCGCCCGCCTGCTCGGCCCTGCCCGGCGGCTGGGGGAGGCGGGGGGAGCTGGGCGGAGGCCGGCCGGCAGGGTCGGGTCCCGGGGTGGGACGAGCATCGGGGTGCCGTGCCCAGGCTCGGGGCCGCCGGGCGCTGCCCCGGGCCGGGTGCGCCCCTGCAGCGGCGGGATGCTGCGCTCCCCGCGGGTCTCGCCGCGCCGCCGCTGCCCCCTCGCCTGGGCAGTCCCGGTTGCACTTTTTCTTGAGCGCTGAGATGCGGCGGGTTTTGTCCCCGAGCGCTCCCCAGGCCCAGCGCGGCACCGGGCAGCCCTTGTGAGGAGCTGAACGGGTTACGGGAGCCAGAGCCCCGAGCGATGTGCGGTTCCAGCAATTCAGGCTGAGGGCTGCTTGCAGGAGGAGAGGATTTGTCGCATGATAGTCATGGCTGCCCAGAGACGGCTCGCGTGCTGCTTTAATCCCCTGGAACGACTTAAGGGTCCGGAGCCTGCTCCTGCCTGTGTGTGCATGTCACAGCTCTGCTCGCTGCACGTGGCACCGGGCCAGAGCCGAGCCGGTGAGGAGCCGGGAAGCATGCAACGGGAGGGAGCGTCCGCCTCAGTCCTCTGCCTCCTCGGTGCCTCTGCCCAGTCACCTTCACGCTGCCGGGCAGAACGGGCTCCTCCGGAGCCAGGCTTGGACCTGTTAGACGTGGGCTCTGGTCCCATGTGTGCCTGCAGTGCCCTTTCCTTGGGGGTTTACAACAGCCGTGTGGGGCATTGCGCTGCCCGGGGGGGGCTGAAAGTGATGTGCAGCCTTAATGCACGTGGCCCCGTGCCTTGCACACCCCAGGCCCCCTGAAATTCTCTCTGCCTCTTTCTTTGCCTGAGCACACACAGGTTTCCAGCCCAGCCTGATGCTGCCTTTGCTTGTGAGGGGCAGGTGGGTGCAACGCTGGGGCAGCCCTTGCTGGCCCCATGGGTGACAGCGGGTGCCCATGGCACTGGCAGCAGGCACTGTGGGGTGACGGGGCCATCCTGAGGTCTGCGGCTGAGCTCTGAAAGCCTCCTGTTTGGGGCCAGGGGCATCAGACATCCGTCCCCCTCCAACCTCCAGTTGGTTTCCAGGCCATTAAACCCAGTGTCTGGCCCTTGCCGTGTCCTGGGTGCGGCGGGGGAACTGGCAACCCCCCTGGAGCAGCCTGTTCTCTGTGGGCTGGAGCAGCTGATGGGCTCTGGCCTGCCCCCTCCCCGGTGAAGCACTTTCTTTATCAGAACAGATGTTTTCCCAGATCTGGCCCCATCGAGGAAGGAGTGGCTGCCCCGCGGCATGCGCAGCACATCGCCCAGGATCCTTTCAGCCATTAACTGATTAACCTGCTGCTCCTGGAAGCCTGGGCTGCCTGTATCTAATCAGATGGAGGCCAGAGTTTCCCAAAGGGCCATTTCACCAGAGCCCACCCCTCTGTCACGAGGAACCTCCTGGCCTCTTGCAACAGGAGTAGCCACCGAGGAGCCTGAAGTGCCTGATGGGAATGGGAGGCTGGAGAGGGGATGCCCAGAGGTGTGTGTCTCAGCAGGTAGCACCCAGCAGAGAACTGCCTGCTTTGTCCAGCTCCACTTGTCCAGGTGTGATTCTGTCATTATCTGGAGAAACAGGGATTTCCAGGGAAGGGCTGAGGGGCAGTCCTGAAGCCAGAGACTCTCTAGGAGTCTTACATCTCTTGTAAATCACGGGCTTAAACCCTGGTGAAGCAAGGTGGCCGAGGCTGGAGAGCTGGGGCGAGCGTGCGTGGGAAAGCATCAAGCTTTGCTTTGCAGGAAAGGCAGTGGGGGTGGGAGGGGGGGGACGTGGCTTCCCTGGAATGGGAATGTTTGGCATTTGCTGCACCCCGGCCACTCTTCCTCCTTCTCCATGGGGGGTTCTTGGTGGGAGGGCAACGCCTGAGCAGAAGGGAGTTGCTCCACCTCTTTCTGCTGCAGCAGAAGCCAAGCTTGTCCCAGGGGATGCATGTCATCCCTTACAATGAATAGTTTAAACCCCAGCGTGTTGTTGGTCTTGCCTTAGCAGGCTCCCATGCTGTGCTTCCAGTATTTAGATACCACACTCAGCAATGTGGTCAGTGTCTGGGGTTAGGTGGGGATGCCATGGGTCTTCCCAGCTTCCCTGGTTCTGCCCTCGGCATGCTGGAGACCAAAGGAGTTCCTATTCTTTGAAGTTTATCTATGATAAGTGGCTTAGTGATGGGTTCGACCTACTTATCGTCTTGACTCTGCCAAGGGGGAACAGTTTTGGCCGGTTGTGTCTCCTTGACACTGCTGAAGGGCTTCCCACATGCCGTGCTCTCCTCTGACTGCCAACCCTGGGGACGGTGAGCTGGTGGGTTGCGTGCTGCTGCCGCTGTTCCCCTGCAGTGTCCCAAGTGGGCCAGATTAGAAAGCCTTCATCCTCAGCAAGTGGTACAGCACGAAGATGTGTGCCTCTGACATCTGAGGTCTGGTGTGCAGCATGGCTCAGGGATGTGACGGATGATGCCTTTGCTCCAGCCGGGTATGAGCAGAGGAGCCGAGACAGTGTGTGCGCTCCGCCGTCTCCTTTCTTGGCTGCTGCAGTGAGTCCTGTGCCCAGACAGGGAGGAGGGGCCCTGGAGGCCAGGGCTGTGGCACGGTGACGGATGATAGTTTCCCTTCGTGTCTGGAGTGTGGGCAGGATGTGGGGTGACACAGAGGATGTGACTCGCTCTCCAGTTCCCCCCAAGGAGCAGGAATGTCGTGGCCAGGGTTAAAGGAGACACTTCTCCCATCCCGTCCCTCTCTGCTCTCCAGTTGGAGTGACCAGCCGGCATGGCCCCACGGTCAGCCTGCACTGAGCAGCAGCATCCAGTGGAGTCACAGATGCAGTTCTCCTTCTGCTCATGTGCCACTGGCCTAGAAATGCTGGCATTTTAAGCATCAAACAGTTTTTCTCATTGCTCTTTTGGTGAAATGCAATGCTTTTCATCTGTGTTGTAACATAAATCCTCCAAAGTCCTTAAGCTTTCTGACATAGGAAGAGAAAGGCAGGGGGGATCCTGTGTTAATGTCCTGCATGGCTGTGGTGGTCTGAGCTGTCCTTCCTACAGCTTGGCCTGATCTTCGCTTACTGTCCCCCATCCTTCCCTGGCTACAGCCTGTCTCTTCTTTGTGGCTTGGGACATCTACCATGGAGGTGGGGAGAGGAGCCACTTCCCCCAGGGACACATGCAGACCAGGGGGGAGCCTCAGGGTCAAGTCCATGGAGGAGTACAAGGGCTACCTGAGTTGCCATGATGCATGCATCTGAGCTGCTTTCTTGGCCCCAAACTGAGGCGGGGAGCAAGCAGCTCTTCCAAGTCTCTTTTGCTCTGGCAGCTTTGCCCTGGCTGCTGCGCGGGTGTGCTGACAGCTTGATGCAACTGGGAAGCGTCTGACTACTCCACAAAGCCATCAGCTAGTTTGCAGAGTGTGACCCTTTGCTGGCCACAGGATGCTCAGCTGTACATGCTGTCCTCCAGGTGTCTGATGGCTCCTTAGTCCTGGTGTAAACTCATGTGTGTAAGCATTCGCAGACAGAGTACGTGGGTAAGGAGAAGAGCTGAAGGGACTTGTCTGCGAATGCATCTTTGCAGTGTGGAGCCTGCCTCCTGCAGCAGGTACAGGACTGGTCTGATTGTTGGTTGCACACACGATTCTCACCAGCTTTGAGCTCTCGGTTGAAGCTGCCTGGCTGCATCATTCAGAGATAAATGTCCCCAGGGAGTCCAGCTTGTGCTGGGTGGGGAGGGCTCGTACATGGCATCCTGGATTGGATTTCTCAACGGCTTGGCTTGCCCTCCCCACGCTCCCTGCAGCTGGGAGAAGGTAGAGTTCCTGTGAGAGAGCAGCATGGCCGGATGTCCTGAAGAACCCTTCCAGAGACTCCTGTCTGAGATGAGGGAGATGGTTCAGCTGACTTTAATGATGCTGGCCATGAGTGATGTGCTATCTTTCCAGATAACAGTGAGCCGAGTGCTTGTGTGTTAACAACCCCTAGCTTAGGAAAATGCTGTCTTGGAAAGAAATGGTAGATAGAGCATCGTCATCTTCAGCAGTGGGGCTGCTCCATGAAGGAGTATTCCCCCCAAGCCTCTCACCTCCCCTGAGGACCACATGCTTCGCTGACTTTCCCTGACAACCTCCTCTTAGTTTACCGAGAATATTGTGACCTCTTAGAAAAGACGATCTGGAGAGATTGGGAGGAGAAAGAGAAATGCTGACTATTACATCCATGCTGCGTATGTAACGCTCACTGAGTCAATATGAGCCAGAGCAAGCCCTCTCTGTTTAAGTAGTCTGTGTAGTTCAGCTAAAGAGAAGTACCACTGTCCTTGAAGGTATGCATGGGGCTGGTCTACAGCCATGTTCCTACATGCGGAATCCTCCATCCCAGCTGCATCTCCCCAGAACCATTCAGAGTGATAAAGAGGCAGATGTAGGGCGAAAGGGCCCGGCTGCCCTGTTCTGGAGCAGCAGTTGCGGGGAAGAAAGCTCATGTGCCAAAGGTGACGTGAAGAAGTGCTGGCGGAAGAGAGAGAGTCCTGTTAGCTCCCTCCTTAGGGCATTCATCTGGAGCCAGGCTGCGTGAGCTGTGCCCTTGTCAGATCCTATCAGCGGCGCAGGGGTGGGCTGGCGCAGGTGCTGGATGGGAGCCCCCACGTGAAGGGAAGCTGGGTCTCCCTGAGCCAGCCTGCAGCTGCCCCATCGCTGCCTCCACATCCACCTCGTACTGCTCTGGTTTCACTTCTTGCCTCACTTTTTTTAACATAATAATCGCAAATGTTTCGCAATTTCTTATTTCCCATTTTGCTTTAAGGAAAATGTGCGAGCTATTTAAATGTCATCATTAAGACTGAAACTTCTGTGACTCTGGGTTTCCTGGTTATCCTCCAGTTACCCTAAGCTCTGCAGTTCTGTTTCTGCGTTTCCATCTGAGCTTACACACAGTTCAGCAGTGCTGTAGAGCTGAGTCCCAGGAAAGACACCTACGGAGGGCCTGTCTGCCATGCACCGCTTGGCACAGCATCCAGGGGACTTTTGGGTCCTGTCGTCATAAACGCAATAATTATTGTGATAACTGAACCAGTGGCATGGCCTCTCATAGATACAGTGATCCACGTATTTGATGAGAAGGGGGAAATTTGGGTTAGGACCAGGGCTGTGTATTAGTCCTGTTTATTCCTGCTACCTGCGTCTTCAGCCAATGATTAAGATTTGGCTGAATCACACTTTCTGGAAAAGCTTCTTATTTCTGGAGGATCCCCCGCTTTTTGCAGTTTCTTCAAGTGGTTACACAACCTTGTTTTAAAATAAATCCTGCTTCATTTCTAAAGTGTCTGGCAGCTCCATCCATTTTTGGGTTCTACTTTTCTTCTGCTTCATGAGAGTTGCTTTGTCACAAATACCTTCTCTGTCTGCAAGAAATTACTCTCCGGCACCGGGTTTCCTCTGGGTTGCTGACAAAGGTGAGACAGCAGGTAGCAGAGCAGTGGCCTCAGTACTGCTGGCAGCGGCGTCCTCTCAGCAGGGTGTAGTTAGTTGAGTATGCAGGGATGGAAGTGAGGTTTGCAGCTCGTGCTGGGCCACATGCTGCTGTGATCCCCCTGCTATCAGTGTCTGGGCTAGATAGGGCAGCCCTAGCTCTGGCAAATCTACATAATGACATTAACATTTTCACAAGTACTTTTGCATTACAAGGGATCTTTCTGAATAGCAAAAATGACTGAGTTTTTTCGATTTTCTCTGGAAGGCTTCTTTCTCACACCTCAAAGCATAAGTAAGCAGCGAACTTCCTTACTCCTGTTAATACATCCCAGACGTGCATCAGCTTTTGTTGCAACCAAATGTCCTGGGAGTTTCTGTTCAGCAATTTGCAATCCTCTTTGGGTCTGTGACTTTCCAGAAGACATTCCTCCGTTTGAAGTGCTCCTTGCATTCCTCCTCCCCTGAAGCTGACCTTTCAGTTTGGTTGTATTTTAATCCCATCTTGTTCAAACAAGCGGGCTGTGGAATCCACACTGCTCTGATGGTCTCATCCTTGTGGGTACTTACTGATCTACCAGATGTTGGCATCTGCTAGTACTGTCAGCTCTACTTCTGATTTTAGGTCCTCGATGAGAATACAAAATAGTGCTGACCCTGTCTCTGCAGAGTTTTGTTAGAAACTCCCTCAATTAGTCATGATTTTCCCCATTCATAACAACGGTTTTGAGATCACTTTGCTGCTGTTTGCTCCTCAAGGGCTGACTTTTATCAGAATACTGTGTTCTATATGATCAATGCCATGAGAATCTATTACTGTCATATTTATCTCTTATGCTTGGATGCAAAGAATGAAGAAGTCTTTTTGACTAGACTTCTTTCCACATGTCAACTGGCGCTGGACAATGATTAAAGATAGAGTATCTTTAAGTTGGAAAAGCTGAAGGCAAAAACTCTGTATTTTCCCGGGGCTTGTCAGACTAAGCAACCCATGGTTACTTGGGATAATCCTGCTACCGCCCTCATTTACCATCTGACCCTTCCAGTCTCTTGGAATTTCCTCAGCATTTCCAGGCTTATCAAAAATTAGTATCAGCTGGCGAGAAATTTTATTGGACAGATCTCTGAGAACTCTTAGACCTGTTGATTTTTAAAATGTTTTGCGTCCTTTCCATTTACTAATATATGGGAAAGCACTTCAGCATCTCAGTGTGATGCAAGAAGGGTGCTTTCCAGGGATGTTTATTAAAAACAACTGCATGTCTCCGTTGTTATTCACAATGCTGCCATCCCCATCTAGTAGTTGGATGCTGCTATTGGCACATGTCTTTGTCCCCAACAATTTTGGAAGAGAAAGTAGTGAAACGTGGACTCTACTGCCTTTATTGTTCCCCAACTTCTTACTTGCGTGGGCTGTTTCCCCCTTTTCCCTCACTTTCACTCTTATTTCAGACTGGCTGACAGTGCATCCCACTTCCTTACTGTGTGGTGTTTGACGGAAGGACACTGAGGACGATCAAACACCAGGGAAATGGCTCATGTGAAGAGTTTAAAAGCCCTGAGAATACTTTATTAGTGAAATGACAAATAGGGGGAGACGTGGCAAAAGAGCAGAAAATAATGGATGAGACAGAGAAGGTGGATTGGATTCCTCTGTTCCTCCACCTCTGACTGTGAGAAAAAGGGATTTTCTACTTCACAGTGATGAGACTGATTGATTAAAAAGTGTACGTTTCCATATAAGTGTGAGTAGATGGTAGAACTCCACATGGCAGGGAATTATTGAAGTCAAGGATGTGGCAAGATGCAAAAAGGTATTGGACAGAATCCCAAATTATGCATAATAAACGTTGCAGAAGAAATACTGTTTCAGGGCTCTCGTCTGAGATTTTTACAAAACACATTGCATAGTGGCTGCTCGGAGGCAGGATGCTGGAGCTGGCATCTCTGTGATAGACTGCTGTATGCTCGTGGCTTTCTGAGGCCCTGAGCTCTCCTCTGTGGACCTTGAATGCCACTCAGCTGTCCATCAGCCCAGCTTCAGCCTTGAAGCCATTGGCCAAATTGGAGCGAGGGAGGGAGCTGCAAGGAAGCTGCCTCACTATATATTTGGTGGCAAGAGGGCAAGGAGACCCAAAGCAATGTCCAAGTTGAGGGCAGGGCAGGGCAGGGCAGGGCAGGGCAGGGCAGGGCTGGGCAGGGCTGGGATGGGATGGGATGGATAGGATAGGATAGGATAGGATAGGATAGGTAGGATAGGGTAGGATAGGATAGCTCTTCACTTGCTCAGTTTGGAGCCACCAGGTGGGTAGTGAAAGTTCTGCTAGGGCCAGGCTGGGCTTTTGCATATGCCGCGTTGCCTCCTTCCTTTCAGGGCTGCAGAGAAGATGTGGGAAAGCCAGCGTTGCTGTGATGTGTCAGAGATGTTCAGAGCCAGGGAATACACATCTGTAGATATCCATGTGAGTAATGTGCCCTAGGGAATGACTTGTTTTAATTCAAGTTTTAGGTGGGGAAGAGCTCATAGAGGAGGCATGGAAGTGGTGCTGGCTTTTATGAACTGAACTTTAGTATGCATTTTTGAGCCTGGTGAGAAGTTCCCAGGTGATTGCAAACTCTGTAGGATTGTTGCTTCACTTGAGGAGGGCAGTGACTCCACTGCCCATGGTGGAATTGCAGGGGGCAGCTCATCTTAAACTGAGCCTGCAGAGAGCTTGCAGTGAAGTCTGGAAGGATGCACATCTACCTCCTCTCTGTGCACCTTGCGCTCATGTCAAGGGGCAGCCTTGAAGTATGGGAAAACAGTTGGGGGTTTGCTCCCTCCACTCTCACAGTGAAGAGCTGGTGCGGTTGCTGTAGTGGGTAGTTGCTCCTTTGAGAAGAGCAAGAATTACCTTCAAGGACCAGGCATTTCCTGGGGGATATCTGAAGTTGGGAGATGTGCAGGAGAGTGGGGAGAACAGAAGCTGTGCAGCAGCCAAACTGGGGGAGGAGAGAGGAACAGAACAGATGGGAGGGGGAGGCAAAAGAGGGGTGGGAAGCAGTGCACATACATCAGTGACCAGAAGTGACAAACTGCTCTTAGATTAGATGATTTAAAATGCACAAACCTTTCCTGATACTGCTATTCTGCAGAGCTGCTGGCAGACTGAGGGCTTTGCTCCTTAATTAGTAAGGAATAGGGCTGCTAGTTGGCAGAACTAGTCTGAGTCATGGGCTCAGCCTGGGCTGCAGCTCTGGAGCAGCAGGACCCACGGCTGCAGCTTTGTGCTGAGCTCCGTGAGCTGTGCTGGCTTGCAGAGGCTGCCTAGGCTCAGTCGGCTACTGTGTGGGAACCATGGGACCTGCCCAGGTGCAATCCAGTCCCTTTTTGCTCTGCAGTGTGCCATCCTTGTGCCTTACAAGAAGTAGACTTTTTGTTTCTGTTATCCCTGCTGCTGCTGTTGCAGGTATTGTCCCTCTTCCAGCTGCTCCATGTTGGCTGCTGCCAGCTCAGCTGTTGTTGCTTCTGTCTCTCTCTTACCTGTGGCCTCCTGGGCTGCCCCCTCCCTTCCAGCAGCTGGTCCAGGTTTTGCTGATCAGATGTAACCCAGGGACTG
Organism: Gymnogyps californianus; assembly: GCF_018139145.2. Classification (NCBI taxonomy): domain Eukaryota; kingdom Metazoa; phylum Chordata; class Aves; order Accipitriformes; family Cathartidae; genus Gymnogyps; species Gymnogyps californianus. The sequence continues at coordinate 25,966,033 of NC_059477.1, read as the reverse complement.
GCTGTATGACTTCATTTCAGCCTGACATCAGAAAAACAGCAAGGTTGCATTCCTTCCCATATGGGTCTAGGGTGTCAGGAACCCCCCCTCCCCACCAATCTTGTATCCATTAGCTAAGTCTCTTTATATCTGTCCTATCACTAATTCATGATCATCTAGATCAATCTGTTGGAAAGTGCATTTATTGAAACCTGATCCTGGCTTTGTCTGGATTGCAAGGGCCTTTCTAGCCCAATCTCTGCTGCGTGGTTTACAACCACAAAGCCCATTGAGGCTGGGAAGAGAGCTGGCTTAGCACAATGCTGCTTCCAAGCCTAGGAGCATGTGAATCCATCGCCAGGAAAAACACAAGGCTTGGATGCCTAATACCCACTGAACAGCCTCAGTGTGCCAGAGTGACAAAGGTATGTATATACACAATACTTATAGCTGAAAAAGTTACAGCACCCTGTCGTGGTTTGACCCCAACCAGCAACTAAGCACCACGCAGCTGCTCACCCCTCCCTGCTCCCAGTGGGATGGGGAGGAGGATCGGGGAAAAAAAGTAAAACTCGTGGGTTGGGGTAAGAGCAGTTTAATAACTAAAGTAAAATAAAATATAATACTAACTACTACTACTATAATAATAGTAATTGTAATGAAAAGGAATATAACAAAAAAAAAGAAATAAAACCCAAGACAAGACAAGTGATGCACAATGCAGTTGCTCACCACCCGCTGACTGATGCCTGAGCAGTGATCCGCCCTCCCAGCCAACTCCCCCAGTTTATATACTGGGCATGATGTTCTGTGGTATGGAATATCCCTTTGGCTAGTTCAGGTCAGCTGTCCTGGCCATGCTCCCTCCCAGCTTCTTGTACACCTGCTTGCTGGCAGAGCATGGGAAACTGAAAAATCCTTAACTTATCCTAAGTGCTACTTAGCAACAACTGAAACATCAGCATGTTATCAACAGTATTCTCACACCACATCCAAAACCCAGCACTGTACCAGCTACTAGGAAGAAAATTAACTCTACCCCAGCCGAAACCAGGACAACACCCACAGAGATTTTTGGCTTGGATTTACAGTGCAGGGGTGTACATTTTTGAGACATCCCTGCCCCTTGCAGAATGGCTGCAGCAGTGATTGGGGATAGTTACCCAAACCAAGGCACTGCAAGAGCCTCTCATAGTATTGTGTTTGCAGGTAGATCTGGAGGCTAAGAAAGCCGTGTTCATTCACAAAGAAAACATTACAAAAACGTCCCATAATGGAAATAGTGGACAATTGTGTGCATGTTTCATACACTGGAAGGTGTCTTCCAACCAAAAGCACTTTTCCTCTCTGAATAACTCCTGGAAAATTGATGCACCCATCCTGGTGGTAGCCCCTGCCGAGCATGTTACTCCTGGGGAGTTATGCAGGTTCGTGCACAAGGAGGAATGGGGCACGTGAATGCTGTCGGAGAGAGGCAGCACTGCTAACTGTCTCCTCAGATCCTGTACAGATGGGGCAGCTCATTCTCGCTTGTGCCTGGGAAGAAGCAGTTTCCAGAAGAGAGAGGACATCCTAGGGGAACATGAAGATTCAAGGGTAGTCCAGACTACACAAATAAGAGGAGAACAGGATATGATGACTTGTTTCTGAAGTGTGGTACAGTTGCAGAGCAGTGGTTTGCTCATGTCAGTCCCTGAATGTGTCTCCTGCTGGGCTGGGAGGCTCTGGAGAGGCAAAGGCATCTGCAGGTACAAAGTTTTGCGTCTCGTCCTCTGGCACTCTCTTTGCCTTCAGTAGCTGGATAGCTGATGAGGAGGGTGCACCTGCGGGTAGCTACACACTCTGCTTTAATGCCTGGGTGCTTTGCTTCTGCAGTCACAGTTGTGCGCTGCTTGTCTGCCTCTATGCCCTTTCCCAGGGGTACAGTATACAAGATCTCCTTTATCCTTTCCCTGCCGACACAGCATACTGCATCTGCTGAGATGCAGATACAGGCGTGTGAGTGCAAGAGATAACTCCTGGTATCAGTCACTCTAAAAAAGGCACAGAAGGCCAAAGAAATCTGTGGCTTCAATTGATTTCTTGCTATCGTGGATACCAGGAAATGTTATTTATTTCCAAGTCTAGGACCCCAAAGTGCCAGGTGTTATGTGAACAGAGGAAAATGACATCTTAGAGTTTACTGTCCACAGTGAAAGACATCATGGTGTGAGAGTGAGGCAGTACTGATGAAACCCTGCTCTCGGTATGCAAGCAACTTTATTTTCTAAATTATAACCCCATGTTATGGGATCAGTTTTCAGGATTGTGCTTTGCTATGCGCTTTGTGGCAAGGCCAGTTCACGGACAGATTGTCACTGAGGCCATAAGAATGAGGATGCTGGTCTGTGAGAGTTCATTTAACATCCGAGTGACCTACCCTTGATCCAGGAACTCTGGTACATTACTACTTTATTCTTTCTTTCAGTACCTGCTGTTGTCGCTCCACTTAAAAACAAAACAACCCCCCTAATAAACTCCTAGTTAAAAGAAGAATTGGGAGGGGATGAGCTATTCTCATTATATAAGGGGCTAGTTAACCGTATCATCAGTATTCAGCCAGCTTTATTTGATGGAAAGCAGTTACACAAAATCATCGCTCTGCTGTTCCTTAGCTGTCTTTTAAGGTGTTCTTTTCAAATCAGTGCTTGCTTGTTGCTTCATTTTGTTAAACTGTTTTGTCTCTGGATGCAGGTGAGCACTTCTATATCCCAGTTTGAAAATTGACTTTTTTTTTACTCCTGTGCTAGGAGAGCAGGTTTTTTACATCATCTGTTGTGCCTGTGGGAGCTGGGACCCCCCCAGAGCTGGCAGGTAGCTGCTCTCAGTGCTGGGCTGTGCCGTGTTTTGCTGCTCTTGCTTCTCCCATGGAAGTTCAGCCTTGCTGCCTGGCAGTTCTTGGAAGTTTTCTGCTCAATTTAATCCTTTCAACTGATCAATGAAATGTGTGCTATTGGGGGAGAGGGGAGTGATGTGAGGGCAGTCTCTCTGGTGTCACCATCTGTTTCTGTATTTAGTCAAGGCTCCTTGGGGAATTTCATGTTTAGAAAAAAGGGCTGATGGAAGGAGATGCACTAAAACAAACTCGGCCTTTCAGGAAATGGGGGCTATGCTGGGCAGAAGTTAACAATAATTATTTGCTCTGTGGTTCCTATTCTGGCTGTCTCAGCATGATCTTCTTTTTGGAAACAACATAAATGGGTGCAGTTATTCTACTGGGCAGAGGCAATTGCTGTTGTAAAAACAGCTACAACATCAAAGTAAACTGAACTAAGTAGTTCTGGGCAGCTGAAATGCCACAGTGCCTGGGAGTTTCGTGTTGCCTTCTACTCCTTAGCAGCACGCAGAAGGATCTGCCATAAGTCTGTAGGAAATGGTGCAATATTGTACAAAAGAACTAGGTCTCCTTTTAGGAGTATTTGTTACTACTTTTGCAGACTTGTTACAGACTTCTGCTGGGAAGGGGGTCTGGGTCAGTCTGGACTTTCTGATAATTTCTAGGTGTTGAAGATACCAGAGGAATCTCATTGTCCATCTTCCCTCTTTTTCCCTCTAAATGGTACCTAAATAACAGTGTTCATGCCCGTGGAGTGTCTCTTGTGTGTCAGATTATCAACTGCCTCTATCTCCAAACTAATTTCTGAGCTCAGGGAGTGGAAAGTGTGTGTAACCTGGACCCCCCTGGTCTGCAGGGACAGACCATGTAGGGTTCTGTGAGCTTGGCACACTCCTGATGTTGGGGTGTGTGTGCGCGCGTGTGTGCCATGGCATTGGGGTGCAGTGTGTGTGGCAGGGTGCAGGCCTGGCTCCTGATTAAACTACACTTGCCTGCAGGCTCTCATCTGTGTGCTCCTGGGTTACTGGTGTCTGAAGGCGTTGAAATGCACTGTTGGGAATGAGTGTTTACAATAAGTGTATTAGAAAAGGTTTTCTTTCATCCCACTGTTGGAACTCCAGACACAACTTTGCTGTTTGCTGACTCTTTGCTCTATACCGTGATGGTAGGAGCGTTTGGTGAAAATAGCTTAAAGATCTTCTACTAACGCATGTTGCTGTTCATATGTTTATTCAGAAGTCAGAATGTGATTTGGGAAATGGATGATTTCTCAACAGCAATGTCTTGCCCAGATACCTCAGGACACTTTCTCTCAAGCATCAGGAGTTTCAGAAAATGTAAGAGGATGTCATGAAGACGTCTATATAGTTCTCCAAAATCTGTATTCAGTGCATTGCTTACCAGCTCTCTGGGATCTTGAAACTTGAATCTGTAACATAAGAAAACATTTCTTTCTATTGCTGTTGCTCACTGGCCATGAGAGTGGTCTTCACACACCATCCTTGGGTTTAGGTAGTGATCAGATGCACTGGTGCTTTTCATTCACTTGGTGAGGGGAAATTAATCTGCCTGCTGTGGAAACTCTAGAGCAGAAAACACCAGCAAAACTAGAATTATGTAGGCCTTTTTTAATGTCATTAAAACCAGTTCCTTTATTGGGAGGACTGGACATTGGCCAATAGACGTATCTTCTAGAATAAGGAAAATCCAGGGTACTAAAGTGTTTAAAGTGACTAAAGTAGTTTAAAAAAACCCACCTAAACGAAAATAAATCATTAAAAATAGAATTAGTGTTCCACATTTTGTATAATGTAATATAGAAATACTATTGCATCTCTTCAAACATAATAAGCCTATAAGCAAAGCGCTAATGGTGCTGACGGGTTTAAGAGGATAGGAAGGGCTTTTACAATCAATAACTTAGGGGCAGAAAACAAATTAGGAAGAAAGTAGGTCTATGAATCAATGAAAAGCAGGATGGCCTTAACATTGCTCAACAGTTCAGCACTTTGGCTTTTTCTCAGTACTTATCTAAGCAGAGTTTGTGTGATTTTGATGGGAAGACATGGAACAGATTAGTTTGCAATAACTGAAATGCGGTGTGACGTTATGCCTAATTCTGCATAATTGCAGGTCATGCTCTCCCTGATTTGCCTTCATGCTCCCACTCTTTCCCTTGTACCAGGTCCCACAGTCAGGGAGAGCAGAAGAGGCCAATCCAGCAAATTGATTTCCCACTTTTTTGGTAGGCAAGCTATGAGATCTGCTTGCCCTGCAGATCCCTGCATATGTGTTACCAGAAATCTGCCTTTGTGGTCAGGTCTGTCTTGAGAGACACTGAGCAATTTAAGATGTTGTAGTGTGTGTGAAACTATATATACATCAGGGCCATCATATATACATCAGTGTATATATACATCAGAAAAACACTCAAGTCATGTCATTTACCAAAGGAAACTCTTGCAAGAGAGGCAAACAAAGCTCTGTGAAGTCTACTTAGCTGTTGCTGATGATTTCTGGAAGCATTTTGACTTACAATGGTGCATGGGTGTATGAAATTGTAAATATGCTTTATTTACATTTTCTATTATTATTATAGCATGACTTTTAATGCCTGGCTATTCTAAGTTTGAAAATATTTAGACAGTCGAACCCACTATTCTGCGTGTTTGTATCTTTCCATGACTCACTCTATAAAAATTGATGGTTCCTTACGTTGGTTTCAGCATGAAGCTGATTAAACCTGCTTTTTCTTCCTCTCATGTTACGTTAAAAAAATCAAAACCAGTTTCTCTGAAAATGTAAGTAGGACTTGCTTAAAAATTTTAAGCAACTGTAGCTTGGAAGTAGCCTCTGAATACTGCAGCTTCCCCCAGCTTTCCTTGGGTGTTTGCACCCCGTGTCCAGATCTTGCAGGCTCCAGTTCTTTCTAATGGGAGGTCTTCTGTTTTTTGCAGGGTGCCAGGGTATGGCTGCGGGAGCAGGACCAGCTGCAGCCATGCACTGTTGGCTCATGTGCCGATGGAAATGTGCTCTTCACCTCAGATTATGGCACGGTAAGTGAAGTTTGCATGAGGCTGTAGCCTATGCCAAGTTGCAAGATGGTCTTCCTGGTCTTGCATGACCTTCATGTTAAAAGGAAATGTATCAACTGAAACGCGGCAATTCTGTCTGAAAAGCGACCCGGCTGTGTTATAAACCATGCCAAAGGTCTAACAAAGGTTAAAAAGAGAAGATTGTTCTCTTCTGTTCGTTTGTCTGCCCACCTCACTTTGCTTGATTTTTCTTGTGCCACCTTTGAAGGAGTTGCATTAACAGCCTAGCAAAACCATTATATTGGCAAAATGCTGCTCGGAAGGAGGCAGCTCCACCAACTAAGCCGCCCTTCCTGCCAGGATGTGCTTCTTGCAAGCTGTGCTGCTGTGAGGGCTGTTGTGCTCACCACCATCTGCTTCAGCAGCTTTTGCCATCAGCCCTTTGGGTCAGGGGCACGTGGAAGTGAGCTCCCAGTGTCAGTCAGCAGCGTAAGTGCAGCAGCTATGCATAGGACAGTTCAACAAGGCAACCGAGCTCCTCTGAGAGCAGAGCTCTCTGCCAGTGATAGGAACAAGCCTCTTTCCTGCCCTATTTTCAGTCCTGTGCTCCTTGTGGTTCCCTGGCGTGCCTGCTGCAGTGCTCGTGGAGTAATATTGGTAGGAAGGGACCTCTGGGGATCATCCAAGTCCTCAGTGAGCCAGCTCGGCTTGCTAACCCTGGGAAAACTATTCACTGCCTTCACTGAGGTTCTTGATGAGTCAAACTGGTGCCTAGGCTGGGAGGAGGATGGGGAAATGGGCAGGACTGTGCCCTCCAGCAGTGAGCAATTAGATCTGCTCAACTGTTTTGGTGAACAGTGCTCTGCAGGCAGCTTCTTTGTTACAGAAAATTGGACAGGTTTTTTTCAGCCTCTTACCTGGCAAACAAAGGAGGGCACACGGGGAAAGGGGATTTAGGACTCCAGCTTGTGGAGAGTCAGTGGTCGGACTGTCGTATTTTTCAGTCTTGCTTTGAAAGGGCTAGATTTCAAATCATCATTCCTTTTTAGAGAGCCTGATTTGTTTCTCAGAGACAGAAACTCACCTAGCAGACACATAGGTTTTCCATCTGGTTACTCTAGTCTCTCAAATCCTTTCTTGAGGAGTTGCCTCGTTTTAGGAGTGCTGGATAGTCACTAACTCATTTTAAGAGATCACAGGGGCATTCATCACAGGTAATGCAGCAGCCTGCGGAGGGTCAACAAATGGTGAGTACTTCTGTGACTCTCCCAGACTTGCTCCTGTCTCTTCTGATATGCTGCTATGGCCTTGGAAAATCCTCCAAACCCACCTGGCACCTCTGAAAGGACACCAGAAATCCCACCATAGAGCCAGCTGAGTGGGTGCACCCACCACCAGCCTGTGTCCATGCTAGAAAATGTGCACAGGATAATGCTGGGTGGAGTCACAGGTCTAAAAAAAGCTGGATTTTTTTTCTCCATGAAAGAAGAAACCGCTAGGCTGAAGGAGCATGTGCTGTATGGCTTATGCAGAAAAAGCACATGGTGATCATTAAAGGGCTTTCTTTATTCAGTACCCTCAACAATAGCTGTCCTGTGTGCTTCCCTCGCCTGCCACCTTCATTGCTTCATAACTATAGGGGGGACTGGCTGTCCTACCCCAGGTGAAAACTCAGATGAAAACATCTTCACTTTACTTTGGGTTGGATGGGCCAGTTGATCCCTCTGATTTTAGGATCCCTAAATCTAGTGTCCTCACGTTTGCTATGGCCCAGCATCCCTGCAGCTCTTGCAGCTGTGAGGTAAGAAGTCCAGTCATGCTTCAGAGATTTTGCCATTTGTTTTCACTTCCTTAAAAACACCTCAAGCAACAAATCCATCAGAAATGTGACTTCCTGGGAGGAAAGGAGGAGCCGACACTTATGAAACACAAGATTGGAAACCACAGTCCAGACAGACCAGCCAAATACTTTATGGATAAACATAACTTAGATGCTGGGTGGGAGCTTTGCTCACGTGCTCAGGGTTGCACTAATGGATGGATTTGAGGTTGAGAAGGAATCATTTCTCCCTTGCTCAGCCTGGTGAGCAGGGTTGGCAGTCCTCATCTTGGCTTGTCTGCTGGCCAGGTTTTGCTTTATTCCTGACCATTGCAGGGGCTTGGAGAGAGTCCTGGTCATTTTGTTCTGACCGTGGGCTAAATCTGAGACAAAATCAGTTTATCGCTGGGGAGAAAATAGAAATCTTTGGCTGTGTTGTGAGGTGCCTGTGTGGTATTTGATGGCTTGTTTGTAGTTAGACTGAAAGCTGATGGTTTTTCTTCCCAAATAATAAAGATCTGCTTATTAACACCTATAACTTTCTGTTTAAGTATTAACTTGTTGGAAAAGGAATATTCCAGAGGCAGCTCTGCTGAGAGGTCAGTTTGTCTGTGTTCTCACTTGCTTCAGGCAAAATCAGCCATCATATTCAGCTCAGTAGTGCAAGCTGCTGAAGCCAGCCTGGCTTTCTTTACGTGGAACAGGATGATGGGGAGGATGTTCCTCCAAACTGCTCTCCTGGCAGATTGCTGGAGGGGTCCAGAAGTGAGCAGTGGGGTAACAAGAGCCTCTTTACTGGGGTGGCTGGAGGTGGGAAAGTGCCTGGCTGGCCTGGATCAGTGCAGCACCTTGCAAACTCTAAGGGCAGAGGGTCATCATGTCTGGGTCATCTTTGTGTCTCAAACATCAGAGCTCCTCGGGGAAAGCCCCTTTGACACGATCTTGGGAACAAAAAACCACCACATGTCTGCCTCCAGGACCCGGGATGATCCCTGCAGCCTGTTGGTGATACAGAGACCGGAAACTTGTCTCTACCCTGTGGGGCAGAGGACAGATTAAAAGTCAACTCTCTCCCAGTGTCAGAGAAGGCCTGAAACCTCTCCGGCATGCCACAAGTGCCTTCCAGAGGCACAGAGACCTCACCTCCCAAATCGCAGTGGGGCTGGAGGCCCCAGCCTCTCCCTGAGGAAGGGTGAGCTGCTAGAGGTGTAATGATGGGCAAGGGTATTTGGTGAACCTCCCCAGCCTCAGGGACAGACAGGTGACATCTTGGCCTCGGCTAGGGTGTCAGTGTGGCATCAGACTGCTACTCCAGGGAGTATATTTCACCTATGCAGTGTTTCTGTCCAGAGGGTGCGAGAGCCAATGCTCCTAATCCACCTTTGCTGCACTCCTGCTGGAGCACCTGCTTAACCCTTTGAGGATCTTGGACCAGATTTTTTTTGAGAGGGATGACTGAATAACCCCAATCAGGTGGCTCAAGACAGGTTTAACAGGTGATCATCTAATCCCTACTAATCATTTACTTGAGTATTTAGGGCCCCTGTTGCTCTTCAGGGTCCCATTTTCTCCTGTGTTGTCTACAAGAGCAAGTAAACAAGCTCTGACCCATCACACAGTTATTTTTCATGCACAGGAGCCTCTTGGCACAGGTGCTGCCGACCACCTGGTATCTTTTGGGACACTTGTCCACTCAGCTTTTTCCCTAGATGTTTTCTTAATGTTTCTCTTCTGGCCCAAATGGCCACAAGTGCTGACAATGCAGTGGTAAATGAGTAAGTGCCAGGCAGATGTAAGGAAAGGTCACGTCATACTGTTTTGGACCTGTCCCCTTCCAAAATTTGTCCAAGTCAGCAGAGAAGAGAGAGCCAGGGCGGTTGGCTGCCTCATGGTTTGAAAGTGGTATAGTGGTTTTGCTCCTGACAGAGTCCAGTTCATGTTGTGCATCTGCAGCTTGTACTCTCCCCTGAATTTAGTTGTCCCATTCTCCGTTCCTGCTCCCTCAGTTCTCTTGTGGAAGTGCCCAAGGCCTCTGCTCTGAAGAAGAAAAAAAAAGAATTGATGTGGGTTTTTTTGGGCCATGCTTGCAGAAGTGGGGGTCCTGCTGCTGGCAGAGTCATACCTCTCTGATAGCCAGGTGAAGAAGTGGTGTGGAGAAGACCAGAGAGGCCTGCAGAGAGCCTGTGTGCTGGAGTGGGCTTTGTTCTACGCTGTTCATGAACGTGAACTATGTATTTCTGAAAGCCTCCTGCTGGCGAGAAAATTGGGCTGTGGGGCAGTCTCCCAGTGGCAGAGACCGAGCTCTTGTTGCATTCGGTGTGACTGGGCAGACCTGGGGCAAACACATCTGGGGAAATGAGCCTGCTTCTCTTCCCGAGCTCCCTTCAGGAACAGAGCTGCTGTTTCGATTGTGCAGGGTTTTGCAAGCATCGTGGGGGTCTCGTAAAGGGATCCTGTGCCGGGTTATTCGTTCCCCACACTGGCAAGGTTGCGGGCTCAGAGCTGAGAAGGGGTGCTCGCTGGGCACCTGCAACGCGCTGCAGCAGTGAGCGCCCTGCAAGGGACTCGCAAGGGTGGCTCGCTGGAGGGGGTAGGGTGACCTCATTCTGTCTTCAGCCTGCAGCTGCGTGGCTGGCCTCTCCCTAGCAGTTACAGCAGCCCGAGGACTCCAAGAAAGCAGGCAGGAGAAACCAGTTAGATCAACGCTATAGATCATGGTTCGTTCTCTGTGGGGTCTGTCAGTTTCTTGCTGGCACCTGGGAGGGCTGACAAGCAGGGATGGAAATGAGGTAGAGACCGGAGCCCCAGAAGGGAAGGAAAAGCCCAAGTTTCTTTGGAAGGGTTACTGCGGGCCAGTTTGCTTCTCCAGGCTGCCTGTATGAAGTCTCCCATCTGTCTATCTTGGGTCTTACCATCTAGCGCAGCTTGGGATGCTGGGTGGGAGATGGCACATGGTTGAATCCAAGAGTGGGAAGCAACTGAAATAACTTTTGTGAAATGCCAGCATCGTGCTTGAGGAGGAGGAAAGGAGGGCTGGGACGTGGCTATGGTGAAGGGGAACAGTCACATAATCTCAGCTGTGTTGAAAGGGGGTGAAGAAGATGACCTGATAGCTGAAGAGTGGGTTACTGAGGAGGAAGAAGCTCTAGCAGGAAGAAGGATGCAGCAATTGCGGCAAGAAGAGTGCCACTGCACAGAGAGAGAAGTGGGTACTTCCCAGAGCAGTGATAGAAGTTAATAGCTGTCACTGTACAAACACTTTGAAAGCTGCATCATATACATACATGCCAGCATGCACACAGGATGTCACTACTTTATTTGGCTTCTCATCTGCTTTGCTTTCCTTTGCTCTTGACGTGACAACCTCTGCCAGACACTCTCTGGCTGCTCCTATGGAGAGTGCAGGGCCAAACCTGGAATGTGAATAAGCTTTGCCTCAGCCTCCCCACAGTCAGAGACATGATCCCACCTGTGTTTTTGTGAAAGACTGTTCCTGGTCTCTTGGGAGCAGCTGCCATCATTATTTACAGTCGTGAGTGCAGTGTGTAATACCTGTCCAACCTCGTGCAGCTGGAGGCTGGTGCCCTGCTCCTGCTACGGGGCTTTCGGTAAAAATCAAGTAGCCTTGCATTGATCTCTCCCTGTCAGTAGTGAAGGTGAGAGATTGACTCTGTAGCAGAAGAAGGGAGTGTGCTGTATGGTTTCTGGCCAGACAGTTCTAATAGGTAGGAACAGAAAAATTACTATAAAAACAGGGAGCAGATCTGTGCCTTATTAATTTCCTTTTCCAGTGCTGAAGTATAAAGCTGTGAAAAGGGGCATGTTTCTGGTAGGAAATCAGACTATGTGCCCAAGTGTCATGAGCTTATTTGTCCTTCTCTCCATTCTTCCAGGTATTCCAGTACCCCAAGGCCTCCCTTTCCAGAGAAAAGGTCTTGCCAATGCACCAGACCAGCGTTGATGGGGTAGAAGACATGTCCATGCTGGGAGATTTGCATGAAGCTGCCATCCTGCTTAACCTGCACCAGCGCTACCAACAGGGTAACATCTATGTAAGTGCTCAAGCTCGGCTGCATCCCTTCTGGCTAATGATTCTTATTTAGCTTCGGGACTGCCACTTTGCATGTGAAATACTGATTTTAGCATTGTTTCCTGAGCGTTGTTTCATGTGGATAGAAATGGAGGATTTTTCTGCCTTGCCAGTTCCATCAGCCCTGTGAGATCCTACCCCTACCAGAGGAGCCTCTTTGCATCTATAGAACTTCCAAAACATGAACATTCACCTCTAGGCTTCGTGGTAATTGTGCAGCTCTGTATCCTCCATGAACATCTGCGTTTTACAAGCTGGCATTCACGTTCCCCAGATTCCCCATTATTGCTGTTCAGAGGTTTATCTGGCCAAGCAGACTGGAAAGTGCAGTGTACATAGGTGGTTGTTGAGTATCCCTCCGGATCCAGATGAAGCTACTGCTCGACAAAACTAGGAAAGCAAACCTGTTGCCTAATTCTTCTGTTTTTACGTGCAGTTGTGCCTTTTTTGAGTTGCTCTGCTCTCCTTGCACAGATGAATACTCACAGCATCTCCTGATTTCCCTCTTGGGCCCTCAGGAAGGAGGCAAGCGTCAGGAAGGGGACTTGTGAGGGAAAGCACACCTGGGACGAGGCATCCCTGGAGTGCTGGGATGGCAGCGTGCTCTGCTGACACTTGGAGAGGACAAGGAGGATATGTTACAAAGACTGCCTTACCTTGCTTTACTCTTACCTTGCTTGTCCACGCTGTGTGCACCCAGAGTTTTTCAGATTATGACAGGAAAACTGTAAATCTCTATCTGTGTTGCATAGCAACGGTTACCAAGGCAACCAAACCATATGCACCTGTATTCCAGGAAATGATCAATAAAGTGACCCTGTTTCTGGACCATCTCCTGCACCGGCATGCAGAGGAGACTGCAAATTCTCCTTTTTGTTGCTGTAGACCCCCTTGCCTGTTGTCTATCAACACAGCCTTGTGACCCTGTGGCAGTACCCATGTGCACACACTCTTTTGATGGCCCTTGTCCTTGCTGCTCTTCCTGACCTGTGTTTGACACATGCTATGTGTTTGTGCGGCTCTTTGCCCATTTGGGTATATTCCTCCCATTTCCTCTTCCCTCACGCTTTGAAATGTGAGGCAGGATTCTCTCCCTTTTCAGTCTGTGTCTTGCACCAGAAATGCCACACCACCAGCACTGTGACAGTGTCACAGCAGCTGTATCTCCTTAAGCCTTTCCTCTAGCTCTGGTATGTCCTTCCTTCTCCTATTTAGTGTTAGTTCTGTGCCTTCTCCATCTGTGTGTAAAGGTGTTAAAGTTTAAACTTGATGTCATTTTTTGCCTGTGCATAGTGCATGAATGTCAGCTGTGCACTTCAGATCTGATTTTTTTTGAGATTTATGACGGGGCCTGACTTCTGTAACATGCTCAGCACTGGGAAGAACCCCTCAGTGAAGGATTGTAAGCCCCTCCTTGAGTGGGACTGTATCTGGGTATATGTTTGTGCAATGTCTGACCTGGAGAACACCAAACCATACAAGTGCTGTTTTGCATTTCTGCAGCGCAGACGTTAATATTGCAGTTACCTTATCACTAACTATTAGTTTTTGCTGTAGCCCAGCTGCATATAGTTTTCAGTTAAGCAGAAGTTGAGAATGTCAGCTGTAGTGCCACCTAATGACTTGCAGTGATCTTTGAATACCATGAATGTTACAGGGCTTGAGTTCATTTAATATCATCCTCAATGGTCTCCACAGAACATAGTAGGCTAAGGTTGCAGATGAAGCTGTACTGAGAGGAGTTACGCCTATCATTCAGGGCCAAAAATATGTGGAAGGAAATCAGAGAGATCAGAAACAGGTGAGAAATATCATCATTTTCTGGAAAACAAATTCACCTGAAGGAATGGGTAACCTGGAATACTGGTAACTAGTATTAAAAATAATAAAAAATAATAATAAAAATAATTAATGAGAGGATGGAAAACTGAGAATGTGAAGTGGACAACTGCTGTGAAAAAGGGCAGTGCACTTCTGAGCTGTATGCCTGGAGTATCCCACCATGAGCTCCTAAAGGGGATTCTTTCTGGTCAGGGAGTGTAGCTAGCAGTATATCTAGACTGCTGTGGTACCCATAATTAATTTGCTACAGGAATACTGACAATCTCAACAATACCTTTTGTTTTCCAAAGAAATACTATTCAAGCTCTACCAAACTGTTTAAGGAAATTATGTGAGCACAGCAACAGCCTGTAGCTTTTAGGAGTGTATCTTCCCCCTTCATTCCTGCAATTCTTGTATCCCTTAATAAAAGTAGACCCAACATAATGTGAGTGATGTGTAAATGAGCCAGGGGCTGTACTGCCACATTTCGTGCTGTCCCTAGCTCTGCCATGCCTAACCACCCAAGTAGGATCTATTGTCTTGAGAAGTAGACATGCCATGCGTGGCTTGTCCTGCTCTACAGAATTCTCTGGGGACAATCACGCCTTGCTAATAGAGTGGCTGGTATGTACATGGTTGATGCACAAATGCTACTGCTGTTAAAAATTGTGGATAGAAATTGTCTGTAAGGGACTGCAGGTGATGAGGAGACTGCAACTGGGAGATGGAAAAATTTCCTAGAAACACCTTTGAAAGAGATGGCCGTAGCGGAAGAAGTTCTGGAAAGGACTGCGGCAGGAGCTCTGTTCCTTGGGAGAGCTGAAACTAGAGTGGGAAATGCAAAATGAAACATCTGAGAGGAAAAAATGCTGTGAAGGTCTGGGAGAAGTGTTAGGATGGACATCTCTGTCTTGTAGTCTCTGGACAATGTCTGTTGCTCAACTGTTTGTACCGTGCTTTTTCCCAATCCATGTTTTCTCTCTCAGTGCTTTCCTATTTCCTCCCACCTGTCTTGCCAAAGATCATCTGCTTGCTTATTGCTTTCCTCACCAATGAATTATATTTTTGCCCACAAAGGTCCATGTCAGAGGGTCCTCAGGACTTGTTCCATGCTAGCCTGTTCATACTGATAATGCATTTAGGCCTAGGTGATGTTTTTTTCTCCCTGATGATCTCTGACTGCTGCTTTAATAAATAAGTCTTAAATATTTTGGTGACTACAACATCTTATCAGTCTGGCTTCTGGCTTCAGAGCTTGGCATTGCAGTATGGCCCCAGATTTCATTTGGCAGGGAGAAAGCATGCATCCTTCTTGTCGCCAAGTGTTTTATTTACAGCTTCTCCAATGGTTGCGTGCAAATCCTTGTACATGTATGTGGTGACTCGTAGTTCATAGTTTGGAAATAATACTAGAAGTTGTCCCTGGCCACAAAGCTTGGCACCTACTGCAGCAGTCTAAGTGTCTCCTCTGTCACCCCTGCTGAGAATGGGTATTCCTGGAGTAGAGCAGCCCAAGATGTCCCTGTGAAGGAGGCCACCACACCAGCAGCATGATTTAAGCTGGATGTTGACCATATTACAAAGCCATTGTTAGGAGAGAGGTGGTACCACTTCTCTGAACCGCAGCTCTGAGAATAACTGGATTTGAGCTGGTTGGCTGAACCAAAAAAGTCATGCCCTAAAAACCAAAATTAATTCCCTTCTGACTTCACAAAAGAATACGTTTGAAATCCAATATTAGGCTTTGGGTATTTTATTTTAAACCTTACTAACTCTTTTCTTGAACTGTGAGATTTTCAAAATATTTTCAAAATAAAAATATTAGAAAATGTAGAAATGTTTTGAGTTGAAATCCTGAGCTTCATCTTCAGCTGTCAATTTTGATTTGGCTTACCAAATGATCTAAGCTGCTCCAAACAGCATTTTTCAGCAGAAGAAAAACAATACGCTTTAGTGGCTCTTTGCACACGTGTGTGCGTGTGTGTGTGTCTCTGTGTCCCACCTCTTTTTTCAGGAGGTGCTTGAACCCTGCCAAGCCCCCTCCACTTAAGACTGTGGATAGGGGCATTGAAGGTGTCTCCTGACACTCCTTCAGTCCTGGCTCAGCTTTTCAGCTTCAAACACAGTGCAAGGTAGCTGGGTATGAAGATGGCTTCATGTTTTTAAATTGTGTAAGCTTAATTTAGCAAAGACATCAGACGAAGAACATTTTATTGTAAAGCAGTGAAATTCAAACTGCCCCATCCGTACCCAGTCATGCAGCCCCTTCCCTGAGGTTTGACATTCTTTGCCAAATTGGGGAGCTCTCTGCTGAAGCCCACCTTCCTTATTTAGGCTTTCTCCCTTCACCATGAGTTGTTTCAGGGTCCGAGTTTGTCATGATTTTTTTTTTCCAGGAGCTTTATTTCCTTGCTGTGTTTTGTTTTCTCCCCCTAGACAAACATTGGTTCCATCTTGGCATCAGTAAATCCCTACAAACCCATCCCTGGTCTGTACAGTGTGGATGCCATAGACCTGTACAGACAGCACCGCCTGGGTGAGCTGCCTCCCCATATCTTCGCCACCGCTAACGAGTGCTACTGCTGCTTGTGGAAGCGTCATGACAGCCAGTGTGTTCTGATAAGGTTAGAAATGGGAGAACCAGCTACTCTCTGACTGCATTACACGCCTTGCTCCCGCTGCTCCGTTTGCAATGACATCTGCCTAAATATCCACACCATCCTCCCTACCCTTTGCCTGATCCCTGCTTGCCACAGTGGAGATGCCACATGTTTATTCCTGGAGAGCACTTCTCTGCCGTGGGTGGGATGGTCATTAGCTCTGTCTGTCCCAGATTTGTGAATGAAATGTATGTTTTTTCTTAACAGTGGAGAAAGTGGAGCTGGAAAGACTGAGAGCACCAAGTTGCTGCTGAAATTTCTGTCAGCCATGAGCCAGACCTCCCTCGGGGCCCCTGCGTCTGAGAAGAGCACTCGTGTGGAAGAAGCCATCCTGGAAAGCAGGTACGGTCACCCTCATGGGCACGCAGGGCCCCATCTCTGCAGATGCCAGTGTGCTGGGGCAGCCTGCCTTTGGCAGGGGCACTGCCTTCTGGGCAGCTGGGCCGTGGATGGAGCCAACCCCGGGCAGTGAGGATCATGCAGCTGAATGGTGTCATGTCAGGGAAATGCGGAGGTTGCCGTCTCGCCAGGACACCTCACACTGGCTGCTCTCCCAGCTGCCCATGGATGAATTAGGCTTGTTTCCAATAGCAGTGCGGGGTGCGCGTAGGAGCTGGAGAATTAATGTTCTAGCCAAGGCTGGGATTTCTCCTTCCTTCAGTAACTCATACCCCATGCCTGCCCGGCTGCACCCTTGAGCTCACCTGCACATCACTGTGCTGTCCCACTTTCCAGCTGTACGTCTCGTGGCAGTGGCTGGACAAGGTCATCCCTGTCTCCCACAGCTCTCGCTTGTGGCTGTGCTTGCAGTGAGTCTCCATCACGCTCTGACTCCTGGTCTCCTCCTTTAGCCCCCACTCTCCCCCAGCCTCCATTTGTTTCAGGCCACCGGTATGTCTTGCCCTCAGAGGTCCTGTGGGCTGCCTTGCAGCTCTCTTGCTGTCCAGGCACGTGATTTCACGGAGAAACTTCCATGGGAGCTGTAAGGGGCACGAGCAAGGAGGTTTGCTGGGGGCTGCAGCAGGGCCTGCGTGGGAGGAGGCCCTGGGCTGGTCAGAGCTGGTCTCGGCTGGAGCTGGCACCGGGGAATAACCACCAGCTGGCAAAACCTTGCCAAGGCATCAGACAGGCAGGGAAGTGCATGGCACCCAGATCAAATGTGTTTGGGAAAGAAACCGGCAGCCATGAGGGGATGGAGACGCACTCTGTGGGGGATCCTTCATGCCAAAGGAGGTCCTGACACCTCTGAGGGACTGCATGACCCATGCCAGGGCAGGGACAGCCCTGAGGGACCATGGCCCACGCCAGGGCAGGGACACGACACCCCTGAGGGACTGTGGCCCATGGTGACCCATGCTGGAACAGGGACACCAAGGAAAAAAGTGTCAGGAAAACCTGAAGAAGCAAAGTGCAGCTGAGGAAAACCAGTAAGAGGCAAAGAGCAGCAGAGAAAACGAGGAAGCAAAGAGCGACAGAAAGAAACAGTTATGTGTGTGACCCCAGCCTCCTGTGCTGCCCACTGCCTTGTGGGGGGAATTGCGAGGGACTGGTGGTAACCTGAGGTAAAAATGGAAGCTGAGGCTAAGAAAAGGAGGACAGTAGGTGTTTGACTTTCAGGTAAGCCTTGGGAAGAGGGAGGAAAGATGTTTACTTAAGTGTCTTTTATTGTTCATGTCCTCCTTTTTCTTGACACCTGAATTCTATTTAATAAATTAAATTAAACAAAAATTTCCCAACACAAGACTGTCTTGCCTGTGACTGGAGACCCTGCTGAGGGTCTTGCAGTTCAGTACTGGTCAAGGGCGAGGCTGCAGGTTGGTCCCGGTTTGAGCCTGTGATAGTTGCAGAAACCTCCAGAGGAGTAAATCAGATGTCTGCAACAGGATCTAGTTGTGTAATAAGCTGGAATCCTTTGAACCATCTGTGTAAATGTGACTCTCATGCAAGTGGCATATTTCAGGGCCCAGAGAGTAGAGAGAAGGAATGTAAGATGGTGATGCAAAAAAGTTACTAGTAACTGCGGTGAAAATAGCCTAAGCAGACATGCAGTGTCTAACATGGCAGCTGCAAGAGCATTGCAGTCTTTAGGATCCTTATAAGCAGAGCAGCATTGAGCAGAAGGGTTGCTGCCTTTGGACCTGGTGCTTGAGAGAGCGTTTTTGGATGATTTATCCTTTGCAGGTGTGCAGATTTTACCAGGGACGTTGGCAAACTGCAAAAAGCTCTTAAGTGCATACAGTCATGACTCAAGATCTGCAAAATCTGCTTTAAGGCAAGCAGCTTAGAAGGCTCAAGCCCACTTAGCAGTTAAGAGGTAACTTGACTGTGATCCAGAAAGCTTATGATGGTAGGTAGGTGATTCCTGAGTCTGCAAGATCCCACAGCTGTGAGGTGAAGTAGAGTAAGAGCTCGCGACCCATTTTGCGTACATCTCTAGTGCTACGTGAGCTATTGCAATGCGAGTGCAAGAGAATGTGATTTGTCACCTTTTCCCTGAAGAAGAGAAGCTGAAGACCTATCCCAGAGCCAGAAGCTGCTGCCACTCCTGACGAGTCTACCTCATATGTTTGCAGTTCAGCTTCACTTGCTCTGCCAGTGGCCCTCCGTGGGTTAGCTTCTGGTGGATTTTCATCCTTACACCCCAGCATATACCCAGGAACAATGCTGGATTCTTTCTCCATTTCAGACAGCATTATAAACAAAGCATTACGTCAGCTTTCTATCATTTGCTTGTGTGTTGTAACATTCATGCTTGGTGTATTTCTCAGAAATCAGGCTCTGAAAACTCCCTTGACACTGTTGATTTGGTCTGTTTTCCTTCTTGAAAATATCCATCAGTCCATTAAAAATTCTGCTAGCTTTCCTCTCAGCTTTTTTTCTTGCTTGCTTCACTCTGAAGTTCCCTTCTCCATGTTGGGTGCCACTGCTGACAGCATAGCCACCTTTCCTGTTATTCATCCCTCTAATCTTCGAATCTTCTGTTTTGTCTTCAGCTATGCATCTGAATCCTGGAGCTGCATATGTTGCAATATTTCTAAAATCCAGGCTTTGCTTTCTGCTGCCCTGCTGAAACTGGTTCCCATCGTTTCAAGTCCTGCAACACACCCTGCCCACGTCCAGCCGAGCAGCCAGCATCACCTTCCTGATGCGCCGCTCTGCCTCCGCCTCACACAGTCCACTGCTGCATCAAATGCCACGTTGTGATGTGCCTGCTGGCGTGGGCAGTTTGCTTGGCCCAGGCACCTGCCCTCATTCCTGGCTGTATCAGCTCACCCACCCCTCTGCCTTGCAGCTGCCGCCAGCCTCAGACACCCATGTGCCTATTTCCTACCCCGTACCTGAAAGACTTCTGCACTCATGTGCGTGAGCCCATTGCTGAACTAAACTATAAAGATACTTCCTTGTGCTTTGCTTATCTAACTTAACATGATTTAGAGCCATAAAGATTGGCTGGCTGGTTACTGCACTCTCACTGCAACTGTGGTCGTCATATAACATAACCCTGTCCTCCCTTTCTCTGGTTGTCCCCATTAATTTTTGTTGATTCATGGCGTTTGTGTGCTCAGTGGGACATTCCCGTGCAATGTCCTTATTTACATACTTGTTTCAGAGGCGTGGGTCTCGGAGTTCAAATTCTCCAGGGCAAGGAACTTACCTCCTGATCTGTGCACACAGATTTCTATGACTCGGATTTCTATGGTTGTAATGTATTATAACAGAGCAATTTCATTTCTATGCTTTTGTTTCTTCAAAGTGTATTTTCAAGAGATAAATTAGGAAAATACTGCCGAAGTTTCCTGAAGATTGTTGGGCCTTTCCCACAACCACAGCTCTCAGCTAATACTTGCAAGGCCTGAAGCTTTCAGCAAGCTCCAGCGGTATCTGTAGTTGTGATTATTTGTCATGTTATAATTATTAACTTGTGAATAATCCTGTATCTGCCCCTGTCTCCAGTGGAACCGCACAGTAGATCAATGCTGATGTTTGAAAAGCCAGTATTTCTCAGGGTAATAGCAGCAATAATTTTTGTTAAAAACTATGTGTGTTTTAAAATTAAACATGACCACGTACAGGCTGTTCTTGTAGCACCTCCGTGACTTCTTGCTTGTCAGGCCTTCAGATTGTTTTAGAATTGGCTAAATTGCAAAAATGAATATTTTAATCCTGGATTCAGCGTGTCAGTTTGAACGGTTTAGGCTTTTCCCTTGTACTGTTCTGTGGAGCAAGAACCTAGCTGCATTTTAACTCACCATTTTCCATGTTGTATGAACATCCTGAAGACAGGAAGGTGACCAGGACACAAAGTTCTTCAATTCATCACCCGTTGGAAATTTGGTGATAGATTTTTTGCAACTTTTTTTTCCTGAAGTGGATGATGTGGCTCTCTTAGAATGAAGTTTTCAAATCTATAGTGTGTGTATAGTCCCTCTACTTGGAAACCATGTGGCTTGTGTCAGCCTAAGCAAGATTTAAGTAACAAGGGCTTGTGTGTTCCAGTATCAAATTTCAGTACCAAACAAATCAGTTTAGTACTATGTTTGTTTGCTAGTTTGAAAATGTTTGCCTGTAATTTTAAGAGATGGCTTACACTGTCTTCTCTTTCAAAGGCAGAAGCAGAAACAAAGAAGTATGTAATTTAAAGCTACAGAGCGTTTGCCCTATATGTCTGATGCTTCTGAAAATCCTGAAAAAAATACAAGCCCATTTCATGGGATGCTGCTGTGTTAAGCACACAACCTGCCTGGGTCTTGCCACCTTTCATTTCCTGAAGCCACATTGGTGGGGAATGCCCTCGACAGCGTGAACACCAGCTGCCCATACTTATTTGGGACTGATTTAATTAATTCCAATCCCAAAGGTTTAAAATTTACCTAGCAGCGTGTTAAATTGCTCTTGCCATCCTTCCTTGCCCTTGAGCTCTTCCTGCTTGTCCAGTCTGGCGCTGTAACAAATTAATCTCACATGGCAGTGCACGCTGTGCAAATGGCAAAAGGCTGGGCACACGCTTTGTTTTAATGGTATCCCATCACCAATCATATCTTCATTGCCTTGTTTCTGCAGCCCCATTCTGGAGGCCTTTGGAAATGCCAAGACAGTTTATAACAACAACTCCAGCCGCTTTGGCAAGTTCATCCAGCTGCACTTCTCTCAACATGGACACATCCAGGGAGGCCGAGTAACTGATTGTATCCTTTTCTTCAGTGGACCAGAAATGGATGGAGTGAGTGAAGATGAGGAGGAGCTCAGAGTGGGTCAGGAAATCCCTCATCACAGTTTCTCAAAGCCAGTTTATAACTGCGGGCAAATTTGCAACCTAAAGAGGGAAGAAGTGTTTGTTTTGTGGCTCTGCAGCACCTAACTCTGGAAACCTTTTGTCTAGGTACTACATTAGGTAGGGACATAGTTTGACTTTTCACTTGGGCAATCACAACACTTGATCCTTAAATCCCTAGAATTTGCTGCCTAGGAAGATCCTCATGTTGATTGCATCCTGTTTTTCCCAGAAGATTGTTCCCTTGTGTTAGCTCTGCCAATGAATTCATGATTTAGAAAAGTGAGACCAAGCTAAGAATCAATACATTCTGCACAATATTTGGATGCAGAGGAGAACAGGAATTTAGAGGGCCAATTATGACTCCCTGTTTTGGGCTGCCCATCTCCAGTGGACCTTGGAACCCTAATCATAGAATATCTCAAGTTAGAAGGGACCCGTAAGGATCATCAAGTCTAACTCCCTGCTCCTCGCAGGACTACCTAAAACTAAACCATATGACTAAGAGCGTTGTCCAGACACTCCTTGAACTCTCACAGGCTTGGTGCTGTGACCACTTCCCTGCGGAGCCTGTTGCAGTGACAACAAGGACAGGGAAGATTAGATATAGTTGAATTATGTTGTGCCATGACCACTTTCTTCCCTGGATGCCCATGTACCCCTCTCCCAAAGGCTTTGACATATCTTTTGTCTACCTGAGGCAGCTAAAGCTGCCCTGGCTACATTTCTTGATGTTGGTGTTCAAAGCTGCTGATGACTGCAAACCACACCAATTTCCACTGGAGTAGCAGCCAGATGAATTTACTACTGTTGTAAATAACAGGCTTGGATTGTTTAGCCTCTGCTCTTTGTGCTGTCGGTAGATTAAAGATAGCAATCTCTTGCAGAAGCAATGAGAACTGATGCAAGACTTGCTGTGTGCAATACAGACTTTCCAATTAGAGTGGCCTCTCTAATCTTTCTAGGTGTCCCTAAAGTGGCTCATCCTTTGTTAGGTTACCTCACCATTGTGCAGGTCCTATGCTCTATCTGACCCTGCCCTTTTAAATATCTCTTTGGCACATAATACCTGCTTGGACAAGGAGTAGAGAGGAGGATCCGAGATGATGTTTGGGACCGCTCTTGGTCCACTTTCCAAAGTGTCAGTTATTTAATGATTTGTTGCTTGTTACAGGGTTCATCCCAATGTGTCTCGAAGATTCTTTGCCAGTTGTCAGGAGATCTGTGCATATGTCATTTGAATGTTTTCTCCTTAACATGCTGTTCAGATTTACTGGAAAAGGTGGGTATCACCCTTACTGACTGCTGGATGAGCCCACTCCTCATAGTATGGTGGGGCAGTGCCAGATCTCCTCCTGGATCATGCTGCGTCCGTCACACCACATAGACATTAGCTTTTTAGGTGTCAGTACTGCAGCTGTCCCAACTGAGGAAGAGGATGGTGGAGGAACAATGTTTGTTCTATATCTATCAGAGCCTGTTTTCCTCTCTTTGGTAAACTCTGTATATTACAGCGAGACTCCAAGAGAAAGCTGTTTACCAAGGGGAAAGGGAGAGAGAACAAGGACCTGGAAACTCAGTTCCATAGAGAGGAATATGGGTGTACAACTCCACACGCAAATATCTCTGCTCTGATGTAGTTTACCTTGGACTCAGGAACTCACTGAGGAGCAGGGCCAGAACTGACAAGGTTCAGTTTGTCCATGCACGAACTCTCTAAGTGAGTTCAGAGAAGTCTGTACGTGCTCAGTTGCACAGCCACACATAACAAGATCTTGATATAGAGCTTACTTAGACAATACCATCACTAAACTGGAAGCAACCGCAAGTGTGATCTCTTTCTACTGGCTACTCCTGTATTCTTTGTTTCAGAATAGAGTGGTACACCAGAACCCTGGAGAGAGGAATTACCACATCTTTTATGCTCTGCTAGCTGGTGTGAGTGGGGAGCAGAAAGGTAATTTCATTTTCTGGGATATGGCTCTGTCCCCTTTCCAGTCCAGCATGTGAAGCAAGTGTAAGCCAGTTAGAGCACGGATATTTCAGGTACTTGATATATAACTTTTTCTTGAAGGCCATATGGTGATTTCATGGGAAACAGAAAGGGGAGTTGAGAGAAGGAGGCTGAGGATGACAGAAATGCTGTATGAGAAAAGACACTTCAGGCATTCTGAGCTGGAGGGAAAAGTCTGTGCAAAGTGATGAGGTAATGAAACCGGCTAGAGGCAAAGGAAGGATAAAGAGTCTCGATTCAGATGCTGATGGGTGCTGTTCAAGGAGTTCAAAGGTTGGAGTGACAGACACACTTTTACAACTAACCTTCAGTATAGGTAATAGGAGAGGTAAGAATTAGAAAGACCAGCAATGTAGTGCCAGGACTAGAGTCAAAACATGTCTAGTATCTGAACAAAGGGTTTATAGCTCTGTACATGGGGAAAGGAGAGGTGGGTCTGGAAGACGGCATGCAGAGAAAGTGGCAGCTGCAGGCTATGGAAGAATCCTCTGTGTAGTGCAGCACCCCCTTAACAACATTTTTGTGTACCTGCCCTGGGTACTGCTCAGCACTGATGGTCTTGCTGAAGAGGTCAAATAGGTGGGCAGGAACACGTTACAGTTGCACTCCGGTTTTGAGGGACTGGGGAATTTCTTTATGCCCGTGTTCTGTGTGTGTTAGAATAATCAGATGGAAGAATTGGGCCTGACACAGAGTGGAAGGGAGTAGGGCTTCAAGTTCTAGGGAGTTCATGCAGGAATGGCCAGGTCAATTCAGAGATCCATCTAAAGCAAAGGAAAATAGTGGGGGCCGTGGTTATCAGCAAGTACTTAGGGAAAGCATACAAAACAGATTATTTTCTTCAGCAGATCTCTGCTATTCTTCCCCATCTCCCTTTCCAAGCTGATGTCCCAGGCTGCTTCAGTTGCCCCATCTGTAATGTGTTTCTGGCTCTTGATCATCCGTGTCTCCTTTCACCGTAGATCTTTTAGTTCTCATCTATCATTTTCGAAATGGGGGATCAAACCTGCAGATAGTATTTAAGATGCGGTTGTGCTACAGATATGTATAGAGATGTAATTCTGGTTTTATGTTTAGTTCTGTGTTCCTTTAAAACTGAAGGAACTGAACTGTGTTCAGTTTTTGACTGCTGCTCAGCACTGAGATGATGTCTTCAGAAATCTTACTGTACTCTGAACTCTGTCTCAAGTAGTGATACCTAATTTAGAGCTCATTACTGTATGAGTATAGTTAAGACTATTTTTCTGTACACTTAGATTGAATTTAATCTTTTTTTTTTTTTTTTGCTGAGTCAATTCAATATCGAAATATTCTTCTGTGACTCTGCAGCTTGGGATTTGACTGTTCTAAATCATTTTGTGTACCATCTGCAAGCTTGGTTACCACACACCCTCCTGTTCCCCTTCCCCAGTGCATTCACTGTCTAGGTGTGGCTTTTCAGGGATATGCAATATGTTCAGATGAACTCGCCCTATGGTAAACATACACGCTGTTTTGGGGGACCAAGATCATAGAATGAAAAGCCTGATTGCTAAATAAATTGTTGTCTTTCTTTTCCCTGCCTCTTCTTCCTCTGTTGCAGAGAGCCTCTCCCTCTCTGAGCCAGAGACTTACCACTACTTGAACCAGTCTGGTTGTGTGACAGATGAGAACTTGAATGACGTAGAGATGTTCAGTAAGGTCATGGTGAGTCCTGTCCTAACTCCTCCTGAACTTCTGGGCACAATCTCATGGGCTAAACGTGCTGCAGGGTCTAGATCTCACAGGCAGAATTTATTTGCCCTAAGCCAAAATTTGGAGTTCAATGAGTCTGAAACTCAGCTCTACCTGTTTATGGTACAAACAAGGCTCAAAGAGTGTTTTTAGTGTAAAGAAATGGGAGAATTTGGGCAACAGTCAAGGATGAATAATAATTTAAAATTATGAAGACTTTGGGGAATGTGAACCCCACCCCCCACCCCATAATGGTTCCTGGGAGCCCTCTAGATGGCCTGATGCGGGAAGCCTCACATTGACCATTAGAGGGGGAACAGTTTGGTCTGAAGGTAGTGTTCTCCAGAAATGTTCTGGTAAAGTATCACCTGTGCAAATGGCATATTCTGAAATACCACACAGATTTCAATAGACATCTGTAACTTTACCAGAGGTTATGGGTTTAGCAGGATGAATATGCAGTTCGTGTTTGCTTGATATGTGGTTATTGGCCTGAGGGCTTTAATAATGTAGGTGAAACCAGATAGGCAAGGTGAGAGGAGTCAGCTTAGGATTTCAATATCTCCTGCTTAGGTGTGATTTAAGGGAAGGAAATGTCTCCTGTACAACAAAGGTTTCAATGGTGACATGGCATTTATACTTCAGCTGAGGAGACGCCTGGAGGAAAGAAGGGAACTAGAACCCTGGAGTGCCCCATTGACAGGGCGAATGCATGAAAACTAGGTCCTACCTCTCAAAGTCAATTTATGTCCTGAGAACCCTGGCACACGTGCAGGCACTAAGACAGAGGGAACATGCCTTACTTCCTCATTATCCAGTAACCTGTTTCTAACCTTCTAGCAGTTAATGCTGAAAGCCTGGTTTTAAATCTTGCTGCATAAATCTATTGTAAGCTAGAGTATATTAAGGGCATTACATGGATCAGAGTAAATTAAGTGGCTGTATGGTTTTGCATAGACTGCCATGAAGGTGGTGGACTTCAGCACTGAAGAAATCAGAGACATCTTCAAACTTCTTTCTGGCACACTTCATTTGGGAAACGTTGAATTCATGACAGCTGGCGGGGCCCAGGTTACAACGAAAGCAGGTAAGTGGGACTCTAGCAACTTGGTAGACCATGCAAAGCCCCATAAGGCCCCCAGTAAAGCTCACTCCATCGTCCTTTCTCCCTCCACTATGCTGGTCTGCAGTGCCTTTGCCAGCAGGTTGCCTGCAGTTTAGCCCTGCAAGAGCATTGCCACAGGATGCATGGCTCCAGAGCACCGGTATGATTTAGTTGGGCTGTGGCCCTGTGATCCATTTGTTCTCCTGGATGCTCTCAGACTGAGTCTACAGTCTCACAGTTTCTCTTTTGTGTTGAAAGAGCAGGACGAAATAGCAACAGGGAGGAGTTTGAGATAAAAGTAGTCTGTTACAGACTTTCCCACATCTTCCTTTGAAGCATCTGCTAGTGTGCACTCTGTTACAGTTATCCAATCTCAGCTGGTCTGGTAAAGTGAATCCCTAAACAGACAGAAGCAGTAAATATATATTACAAGTGCTTCAAGTCTGAAGTTAATTGCCTCTCTTCTTGACATCCAAGTTTAGCAATCCCACGCTCAGACTACACTATTGTGCCTTTAGGAAAACATATCTTCTCATTCAATAAATATTTTGCTGGTGCTGAGCTTTACACAGTGCTTTGCTCTTCCTGTTGTCAGCAGAGAGGCTGACTTATGAGAGTGTCTGACTGTGGCCCACAACGGGTGCTGACCCTACCTCAGACTGGATATGTGAGCTTACAGCTTTGAGTATGCCAAAGAGAATTAAGTAAAGGGGAGTGTGTTTTGTGCTGGGGCTTGGTCACTTGCCTTGTAGGAGTCCCTGGGATTTCCTCACTGAGCTGCAGAATATGGATCCCCCATGAGTGATGGGGATCCGTGCAGGAGAAAAAAGCGTGTCCTCCTTTGTTATTAGTGCTGAACATTGCCAGTGACCTCCTGGGCTTAGACGCCTTTCAGCTTTCTGAAGTACTGACGCAGAGGTCCATGATTCTGCGTGGGGAAGAGATCAGCTCCCCTCTCACTGTGGAACAGGTAAGTGTCCTAGTGTATGCTACTGCTTCTGCCACTTCTGCATTTCCAGGCCCTCTGTCTCCCTCTTGTATCATCCATTCAAGTTTAGGGTTTCCTGTTACACCCTCTAGGTGCTCAGCTGTGTCCTCAAGTATTTTGCCCTTATTGGTAGTTCAGGTCCCAATGTTGACTCTGCTTTTTAGGCTTTACAGGAGAGTTCACTTGGAAATGGCAATGCACTATACTGGTTTTAAGTCACCTTCACTCACCAGGAATTGGTCGTGCTTGTGTCATGCAGAACTTGGAAATGGCAATGCACTATACTGGTTTTAAGTCACCTTCACTCACCAGGAATTGGTCGTGCTTGTGTCATGCAGAAGGTACATCAGATGCTTTGTGGTAATTGCATTTGTGCATGCTTTTACCTTGCAGAACTCCCAGGTTACACTGCATTTGCTGGAAGATAAAAGCTTGCACACAGTTAGCACAAAACATCCAGCAGATGGTAGGTTGTTACCTCACAGTAGCTTCTTTGTGTATCCATACAACCGCAAAGGAGGACCAAATAAACTGATACGTAGTTCTCATCTTCTGAACCTGTACTGTGTGCTGGAGCCAGTCGTGCTTGTCTGTTACATTTCTCTGTGGTTCATTACAGTGTTGTGCCTACTAACTTCAACTTGTGGTGTTGCTGATCACTTGAGGGCACTCTTGGTGTTTTACGTCCATGCACAGATAACTGTAGAAAGTCTGTCATTAATAAAATGCAAGACACTGGGAAACAAGGCATAATATTACTAGGATGGAAGAAGCATCATGTTATAGCAAAATGAACATCTGTAATGGAAATCTTGTGCTGGCATGGACTGCAGAGGGTTATCAATCCAACCCCTACATTGGCAGAGAAACCAGAGTTACTAGGCTCGCTCTGACGGATGTCTGTCTAACTTTCCTTCAGATTTCCCATGGAAGGAATTTCACAGCCTCTTTAAGTATCCTGCTCTAGCTGCAGCGGAGTCTGGAGCTGAAAAGATTTTCCTCATATTTAGATTACCTTTGACATCCCAGCTGTCCACCTTATAAGCTTCCACTTCTGTGAAGTTTTTCATGTGGTGTTCTCTTTTCTAAGCTAAACAATCCAGTTCCTTCAATGTTTCCTTGTAAGTAATTTTCTAAATCTCTTCTTCTTCTTCTTCTGTCTCTGTTTTCCCACATCTTTCAAGTGGAGTGCCTATAACTGGACACCGTATTCAAGCTGAAGTCTCAGCAGTGCTCATTACAGCAGAGTAGTGACTTCTTTTCTTGCTGCAAACACACCTGCTAATATATCACAAACTAAGCTTTGCCTTTAAGAAATTATATCTTTTTTTCATAGTCTGTGACCTTTCTTTGCAATGAAATTGTGTGAAAATTATTTTTCAGCCTCTAGTCTGTGGTAGATATTGTCAGTATCCAGTACCACAGTTTCTCTTCTCAGCTGTCTGTCCTAAATAAGCCATATCTTTCTATATCAGCGCACAAAGATGGATAACAAATAATGCGAGAGACACTCCATGCAGTCCAGAGCAACAGCGCACAGTTGTAGGATTTACAAGAGTCTCCCTGAACAGAGCTTTCCCTGATAGTATAGCTGTTCCTGCCATTTGTGCATGTTGGACCCCACACTTACTGCTTGCAGCCTGGTGAAGTACTAAGACTGCAAGAAAATTGTTACAGCAAGTGAATGCTGCTGCTTCGCTGTCTTCACTAGGTGAGCCTGTTGCACTGAGCACTGGGCCTGTAAAGACTGTTCCTGCTTAAGCCCTCATGTACTGTGCCCACCTATTCCCACTTGTTGCGGGAACGCCTTGATAGAGCTGCCAGGGATTTCTCATTGTGTAATGGGCTCATTACCCATCTGAGCTTTGACATTTCAGTGGGCTGAATGGATGAACTGGCCTGAAGGCGGGCAAAGCTGGGAGGATGAAAGGAGCCTTTGAGAATCTCATTTGAGCCATATTGTGGGCAAAGCGGCTTTGCTTACAGCTGGATGGGGAGGTCCTGTTCCTGGAAAATGAGTCCAACTTACTGAGTAGCCAGAGACACTACAGAGGCATGGCCTTGAGGGCATTCTCAGTCCCAACTAATAAGACAGACCATCTGATGGAGAGAAGAAATACCCTGAAAAGGCGCGTGTGCCCATGCTTTGAAATGTTCTCTTCTGTGGAGAAGGGAGGTTGCTGTGTGTCCTTGGCCTTGGGCTGCTGGAGAGGAGATACTACCCAGGAACAGAAAGGAGGAGAAAAACAGTGAGATTGGGTGAAAAGGAGGATCTTGCAGGCTGGGCCTCAGGAGCTTGCTGAGAGGGGCTGGGAGGATTCAGAGGCAGTTGGCCTGTGCCATTAGCAAAGCAGAATAGGATAGATCATGTTATTCAGGCTTGCAAAACTGAAGAGGATGAGGGTGCATTTATATCATCTCTGTCATTGCTGGTCAGGCCTACTGAAGGAATTACCCTGGTGTCACAGGCGAGACAGAGTAAACAACCTGTAATTGATCTAGATACTGTGGTTTATTTATGAATTGACAACATTATAGCTGTTACCCTACTTGATTATTTCACATACTTGCTCACTCACCCCTCAGCATTATGTTCATTAGATGTCAGCTTCTTTTCCCAGTTGGGAGATTGCTGCTTGTCCAGGCGGGTCGGGCAGAAAGTTGTGTTGGTTCATGTTGTGTAGCTCCTTGCAGTTACCAGTCTGAGGAACTACCAGCCAAGGTCCTTGAGCATACCCTGACATTTGTCTCCACATGTCTCTGATCTCCAGGATCCTTCCCCAATTCCAGCATCTTTCTTCCAGTCAAGATCTTTGCCATCTTCTTTCCTGGCACCTTTTTCTACTCTCTGTGATCACGTCTTCTTTTTGGGAACCCTTATTTTTGGCCTCTTCTTCTTTCCAGAACCCTAAGCCCTGGTTTCCCAGTCTAAATAGTGTATGTGCAGAAGGACAGTGTGCGATCAGCCTCTTAATTTGTGGTTCTGTCTCATGTCTCTTTATTAATTAGAGGATTTGGGGCATGCCACTTTTGTTTAGTCCAAGTGTTATCAAAATTTACAACCAGCCCATTCCTGTTACAGCTATCAAGTAGCAGGCTTTTGCTTGAGATTTCAAAAGTTCGATTTTGGACATTCATCCACACACTTACATACACCCAATTATCTACTGCCTGTTAGTGATCACAATTTAAGTTAGTTTTTCCACCTATGACACTTGGTTATGATCACTGTATGGGATGTTGGGTCAACTCCAGAAAGGTCTCTCAACTTATGCACTTCTGGGGCATGTGTCCTCGCTGTTGGCTGGCCTACCTGGCTTCCAGTAAGATAATGCTGTTTGCAGGAAAGTTTTGGAGAGGGGATTTTTTAGGGTAACTTGGTGACAGAATACTTTGTTAAATCCTGCCCTAGCAGTTTTTGAAAAACTGAGCGGACACCCATTTGACAGCCCTACTAGGAGTACTGAACTGAGATACCTTGCCTGTCACTGCAAATGTTGGCTCAGGTGATGCAAATGACTGCTGCGGGCTTAGTCATTAGGTATTTTGCCACCTTCCCTGCCCCAGCACTTGTTCCAAAAGATGTCAGTGATTTTGCTACTTCCTTTAGCCTCTCAAGTTCAGTTACCCAGAGGTCATACATGGTACATCTGTGTGTGGCTGGGCTATTTGCATACTTGAATGTTGTCTGTACATATAAATACTGCACCATACACAACCAGTACAGTGGCTGAGACATCTGGAGTGGAGGAACCTGAAGTCCCATAGAAATTTGTGGTGCACCTTATGCCTTCTCATCTCCCTGTGACTCATTTTTTCTCTATATTTACAGGCAGCTGACTCCAGGGACTCCCTCGCTATGGCGCTCTATTCCCAGTGTTTTTCATGGCTCATTAGCAAGATTAATACGAAGATCAAAGGCAAGGAAAACTTTAAGTCTGTGGGCATCCTGGATATCTTTGGCTTCGAGAACTTTCAGGTCAGAATTTTGTCTTTTGCAGGGTGGGTTGGTTTTGGAGATGTCAGTGCATATAGGAAGGAATTTGGGTTGGTTTGTATCCTGTTTAGGTTAGCATAGGGCATTCTGGGATTTCTCCACTGCCACTTCCCCCTGGAAGCAGCAAGATCTATTTAGCTGCCCATTTCTGCCACCTGTATTCATGTAGGCTGATGTTCAAGGTCTGGTTTGTGACACAGACCCTAAGCAGATGTGCTGTGATAGGTAATATTGAATTTTTGACTTTTATACAAATTAAATATCCAACTCCTACATGCACATTGTTTGTTTACATCTGTTTTGCCTTGTGTTGAGAATCCTGTGTATAATGCTTCTGACTGCAACTGATGAGGGATGTATGTTGAACATACATCCAGATAGTGACTGCTCAGATATTTCACAGAAGAGAAAGCTCAGTGACCTAACGCTTAGGGAATTATATTTCTTTCTTCCTAAGAAGAAGAGAAATGTGATTGTCTTTAGCATTCTTTGCTACCATTTAGGCCTGCTGAATTAACCTTGCATGAGCTACAAAAGCTGTTCTCCTAGTGGACCTCCCCATACTGTCCTCTTCATGTCCATCTGACACCCCTTGCCTCTATGCTCTCTGGCTTTATTCCAGGCCTGGCACCTTCCCCATTGCTGTTACAGATTCTTTTAGAGCCCAGGGACAAGAATGTTAAGTTTTATAATCTTTATTTCTTCTTACAGGTGAATCGTTTTGAACAGTTTAACATTAACTATGCAAATGAGAAACTCCAGGAATATTTCAACAAACACATCTTCTCCTTGGAGCAGCTGGAGTACAACAGGTGACAAACAGAGGGAGAGGGGCCCCTATTGCTTTCATGGGTGGTAGAATGGAGGACATCATTCCTCCTTTGTGCTGTCCAGTCCCTATCACTAAGGCAGGAGAGGTAGCTGGGCCTTAGTGCAACCTTGACAGTGGATGTGTCTCTGTAAGCACTGTCCATGTGCTTTGCCAGCATAGGTCACTTGTCTCCAAGCAAAAGCTTTCTCCCTTGTAGTAGTTAGAAAGTGCAGATTCCCTTCTATCTCTCAGCTGAATGGGAAGATCTTGGGCTTTAACCCATTAGAACACATGGTCACTGGCCTTACTACTGACTTCAGTAATGATTTACCTAAGGTAGTGGTGTTGTTATGCAGGTGGAATCTTGGTGTGCAAAAAGTAAAGTCCCTAAAGATAGATGGTTAGATATCCGACAGCTCTTTCTGTCCTAGAGATTCCTATGCTGTGAAAAGGGCTCTTTACTCAGCAAAGAGATTTAAATCAGGCTGTTTCCTGAGTTTAAAGAGCATGGGGCCTTCTGCGCAGCTGTTTCTCTTCTGTGGGCTTCATATTGGATTGTATTTTGTGAAGTACCTGGGATGTTCTAGAGTATTTCTGCTTCTAGAGAAGGCTGCTAGACAAATACTTCAGTTCTTGCTCTGAAACAGAAGCCTTTATGTTTGTGAATGAAGCAATTGAATAGGGTCAGTGAGGGCAAATGAGAGCAGCCTTGTAAAGGGAGACAGTTGAATAGGCAATTCATGAAATTCTAAAGATTACAAAACTGCAAGGCTATTTATGCACTCACTTCTCAGGCCAATTCCACCATTGCAGGAAGCTTGTGTTACGAATGGTATCATAGTGACAAAAGATTTTTTCCTGATGATTACATAGGAGTTTAAGTTCTGTGGCTGAAGTTTGGAAAGAACAAGAGAATTTTATTATTGACTACTCATCAAGTTATTCTAGGGTGTTGTGCTTAAAGCTCATCTTTCACAGTATCAGCTCTGCTTCCTCAGGTTTAGTAAGTAGCTCCATGTATTTCATCATTCGGTTAGACAAGGGGTCTGTGGCACTAGAGACAACTTGATTCATTTGTGAGTTGATTTGTTTCAGAAAACTCTGCTCCCTTCAATTCTGGAAGGTCTTCTTGCTCTTAGAAGGAATCCAAGAGGTCTTTTTATAAAAATATATGGCCTCTGTGACACCCATTGTTGCAAAAATCTGGAACACTGTGAACTGGTATTTTTTGTCATTAAGTGGATAAGATATTCTGTTCCCTGTGGGGGATAAATAGCTCTTCCCATTGTTCAGAAATTATTCCAGTTTGTTGCTTCCAACTGTTGCCCACAGGTTTCTGAATGCTTTGAACCTGGAAGCATGAAGCCTAGGCTGAAGGGTTTGTAGACAACAGCTTCGCTATCTTCAAAATGTTAGCCTTCACCTGAAAAGTGTCTGTATCAGAATGTCAGTAAGTAGCTTCGCACATAGCCTGTAGTCTTCCTTGGATTCCTGAGCAAGAGTTATTCCCAGGCTTCTCTGAAAACAGAAACGGCCTGTATTATAGGAGTGTAAGAAGGTGGGAGGAGGGGGGAAAACACATTCAGCACAGATTTACAGAATTTCATGGATGATTTTCAAAGCACACTTATCGCACTGCTGTACCTACATCAGCTCCCATTCTGAAAGATGCAGGGCCACCCTGTAGGTCCCCTGCATGTCAGGCCAAAGCTTATCTGTGCCATCCTCTTCAAAACTCTCCCTGAAAAGTTGCTTCTGTCTCTTCTTCTGGTGGACCTATGAATTGTGGTTCAGTCTTCTGGCAGATGTGCTTCAGGCCTGCTTTCCAGATTGGTGGGTCAGCAGTTGACTCTTGAAGCTGTGTATCAGACTGTCCATCATCACCACCACTTGGGCTGATGGTCATCACTCCTGAAAGAGCAACTGAGAGCAATTACAATTTCTTAGTGCTTGGTGTGGAATTTGCTCAGTGACTACAAGATGAGCATCAGTCCAAATCACTGGGGTGGATAAGAAAGGCTGTCTCCTACTTCCATCTCCTTGTGTTAGCAGTGCATTGTGTGTCCTATTCTTTTTCCTCAGCCATGGCAAAGCCTCATTCCTGCAAATCGTCTTGAGTCCTGGGACAGCTGCTGCGCTCAACTACTTCTGTTCTCCTGCACCTCAGGGCATTGGATCTTGCATTTCACATCTTTGTTCTGTTTGTTCTTGACTGTCAGGGAAGGGATAAACTGGGAAGCCATTGACTGGATGGATAATGCAGAGTGCCTGGACCTTATTGAGAAGGTGAGCAGTTATCTGTGACAGTTTCCAGGGATCACAGCGGGGACTGCTGATTGTCTTGAGACCTGCCCTGGGGTTTCCTGGTTTTAAAAACAGGCAGTTGCTTAGATCCTCTTCCCATCATGACCTGGCAAAAGTGTGAGCTGTTCTAGCCATAGTCCCAGCTTAAGAAAGCAGATCTCTGCTCATTGTTGAGAGTAAGCTTAGGGAGGGTGTCATAATTTTAGACAGGGAGCAGTGTTTAAGTAAAACCTTAATGTGAATTTTTTATAAATCATCTCCACTTAAGTTCTGCTTGCTGAATGTGTTGACTGGCCAGAATTCTGCTTGCAGCTCAAGCTTTGCTGGGTATAACTCAGGGGTTATTGCTCAATGTGCTGTCCAGATGTCCAGTTCTTGGCTTGGTACTGTGTAGTTAGAGCTTCTGCTGACTGTAAAAGCCCATCTCTTGTTTGGTTTTAGAAACTGGGTCTACTGGCTTTGGTGAATGAAGAGAGTCGATTCCCCAAAGGCACAGACAACACCCTTCTGGAAAAACTTCACAGCCAGCATATGGTAAGTAAGAAAATAACCTGGCAGGCAAATGATCAGTATGTTAGTCCCATCAGTATTTCAAAACCGAAAGTGAAGGTTTTGTTGATGTATATGTGTTTTGTGCAGGAAATTTAAAATGCCTTAGGCCCGAACCTGCGAGTGTTTAATAAGGCTGCACTGAACAAAAGTAATATGTGAAGAAATCTGAAAATGGTCTCCTGCACACATAAAGAGAGGGAGTGTGTGTTCCACAGGCTGTGGGTAGAGGAGATTTGAATTTGTAGCATGGGATGGAGGTCAGGTTCTGCTGGTCTGTGATGGGACACGAGGCAGCGCCCCAGGCACAGGATGTGGCTGCACAGTGTGCATGGGTTTCTCCTGCCAGCTGACTCACAGGAGTCTGCTCCAGAGCACGTCAAATCTCTGTCTCCTGGGGCTGGGGACGGCTTTTGCCTCATGATTTTTAATGAAAGCTCTCTTATTGTTCCTAATTAATTAAATTCTTTCCTCCACTTTCTTGTATTCTGTACACAGGAGTAGAAGGGCTTTTTCATGCAGGTCAGAAAGTTATCCTGGGGACACAGAAACCACAGTGAGATCACTGTAGCAATCTCTTACCCTGTCTCTGGTACAGCCAACACTTCGTTCTTCTTAACAGTAAATAGACTGAAAACAAAGCAAATTAAACCCTGTAGCAGGGACTTACGGCATAATTTACTACTTTAGTAAGAACATTGTCAGCTAATATGTTTCCTAGTCCTCTAATTCAGGCTTCATCCAAGCCCGAAAACATACAAATTTGTATCCTTTATCTGACA
Organism: Gymnogyps californianus; assembly: GCF_018139145.2. NCBI lineage: Eukaryota > Metazoa > Chordata > Aves > Accipitriformes > Cathartidae > Gymnogyps > Gymnogyps californianus. The sequence continues at coordinate 25,930,216 of NC_059477.1, read as the reverse complement.
TTTTTTTTTAATTGGCATAGATGCAAATATTCTCATTTTTCATATTTGCATCTAACTCCGCTAGTAATACTCCTGACTACAAATTGGATACAATAGCAATGACTTATGGTTGGCTGCTTACACATAGTTTTGTGGAAATATTTCCTTTCTTTAGGCTTAGATTGATGCCTTGAATTTAGTCCGCTGTGGCTTCCCTTGTATTATGAGAATAGTCATTATGAGGTCAAGGTATATGAGAATGCCTGATTTACCTTTTTGATTTTTTATTGTTGGTATTTTGTTAACTTTTAATATAGAACTTATGAATATTTTTAATACATCACTTCTTTTGAATTTTCTTTCTGAACTGTCCCAACCTCTTCAGTTTGTCTCCAAATGGAGAAATTTCAAAGCTCCTCTTTCTTTCTGCTGTTTGTCTCTGAATTCCTCTACATCTTTTCTCTATTCTTTTCTGAGATAAATAATCAGACCAGAATGCAGTTCCCTTGGTAAGAAGATACCTGTGGTTTATTGTACAGCAGCATGAGACTGTCAGTATTATTTTGCATTCCTTTGTGCCCCACAACATTTTGGTTGCTATTTTTGGTGATTTCTGTGCATTGAGTAGCCTTTTCATTAAGCTGTTCATAGTGTCACCTCTGTCTGCTTTGAGGGGATAGCAGTTAACGTGGAACCCTAGGGAGCTTACAAGAGATGGAAGAGGCTGAGGAGTTGAAGTGCAGGGAGGAATGATGAAGTAGATAGTGCTCTCGGGTTTGCATTTTTTGAAGGTGAAAGTGGTTTTTGTGCCAGTTAAAGTCTCTAGTGCTGGCTGGAAGAGCACTGGAAGGCATCCAGCCAGCGTTGCTGGAAAGCCTGAAGGACATTATAAGAGAACAAGCCCTCTTCTCTGTGTTTTCTGCGGATTGCAATAGGCTTAAGGAGGAAAAGCATAGAGCTGGGATTTAAGAGAATATGACCTCTGATACAAGTGGGGAGAGGAGCAATAGGGGAGATGGGAGAAAGAACCAGAAGTGTTGTAGGCATGGATGAAATATAAGGGCTTCGTAGAGAGGGAGAGGAGAGGAGGGTGCCAATCCACATGAGAGTCAGTAAGAGTCATGTTTGGAGTAGAAGAGAGGCAAGTTTGTGGCTGGAAAAGATGACTGGATTGGGGAAAGGAAAGCAAAGAAATGGGGTCAATGTGAAAAGGAAAAAAGGCAATGAAAAAGTTTTCAATAGCACTAACAAATTATGAGGGTCAGAAGCCATCCACCTAATACTGCTAAGAGAACTTGAAGATGAAAGAGCTGAATTACTAACAGTATTGTGCAACATCTTACTTAAAATTTTCTTAGTACTTGTATCTGAGAAGGTGGGAAATTATTTTAATCTTTAGAAAGTATTCTAGGAAATTATAGGCCTGTAATCCTTATTTCACTACTGGGTAAATTCACAGAACGTAAATGGTCAGTTACCTCAGTGGCAGGGGGCCTGTAAGACTCTGTCCTTCACAAGCACTGAGGTGGCAGTTTTCTGATGATTCATGGGGGCAAGGCTGGACTGAGAGGGGCCTTATGAGACTGATTGGGTTGTAAAATGAGGGTGAAAAGCAGGGTAGATAAATGTGAAATGGTGTGCCTGAAGGAAAACAGTCCCAGTTTCACATTTGAAATGATGGGCCCTGAGCTGATTGCTGCTCTTCAGGAGCAAGATCCAGACAGAGGCTGTGATGGATAGTTCCATGGAAACATCAGCACAGTGCTCAGTAGTAATAAAAAACCCAGATCAAGTATTAGAAATTCCTATGAAAGAAACAGAATAAAAGCAGAAAACATTGTTATGGCACTGTATAATCCATGCATCACCTGCACTTTGAACAGTGTACACCACTGAGCCCCTCCACTTAAGAAGGGGTTATATCAGATCTGGTAAACAACAGGTCTGGGACAGCTTCAGTGTTATGGAAAACTATGTTGAAGGGACCCTGCAGCATGGAGAAGAGATGACTTAGGGGGGATGTGATGGGTTTAAAAGTCACACGTGGCCCATAGAAGACAAATGACAGTAATGGGAGACAGGCTTAAACCAACCAGCTGTAGTTCCCTGTGTGGTTGGTTGGGAGCTCCCAGTGAAAGGACACTCTGGATGCAAGAAGTCTGCATGGGTTCAGGTGTGGAATGGGCAAGTATTTCAAAGAGAAATCCACTTGGCGTTACTAGTTAGGCAGACCTCATGAAAATAATTGGAGTTTGAGAGAGTATTAGGATGAAAGTATCATTTACTTGTCTTGTTCTTACTCTGCCCTACATAGCCACTGCTGGAGGCAGAATACTCAGCTGGATGGACCATTGGTCTCAAGCAGCGTGGCTGTTCTTACATAGTTAAAGGTTTTCATAGAACAAAGAAAGGAGGGGGGAAACGAGGGAGTAGAACAGCTAATAAGAGAAAGGAGAAATGAATATTGAAAAAAGGGGAAGAGAGGTGCAAAGAAAGATGAACTATAGAGGAAGACAGGAGATTGGTATGACATTTCCTTTGACAAAGGAAAGATGTGTAGGTGTTCTGCAAAGCTGCCATCTTCCCTGCATCCTGATCCTGTGTCCTGCACCACATGGTTTGTGTGGAGCCCAGTCTCCTCAGGTGTCAGACACGCAAGAATTAACATTTCATCCATGGCATGCCTGCCCAACCTTGATTCTGCAAGCCCTTGTTCACATGAGGAATGCCTTGAAGGGCTGGATTTTTCCATCTTATTGGAATAACATATTTGTAATGTAGCTGCAGATAGCTGCAGCAGATGTGGTCAGGCTCTGCAACAGCTAAGGTCCTTGCCCATCCCAGCATTGTCATAGTCATGGCAGAGTTCCTGACTGAGCCTGTTTGTTCTTACACTGGCATTATAACGAGACTTCTTTTTCTTTCCTTTCAGAGCAACCACTACTATGTGAAGCCTCGGGTAACAGACCATCAGTTTGGCATAAGACATTATGCTGGGGAGGTAGGTGTTCATGGTATATCTATGAGATGCTTGGTGTATAATGAGCTTGAGGTCCTGGATTTTAGATTCCAAAAACCAAGAATATCTCTCAGAGCTGAGTGTTTCCGCACAGTTAGTGCCCCGTACCAGAGCACAGGGAGTGTGATGGGCTTAAAATAGCATGTCATTCTCCAGTACTATACTCTCCAGCTTGGATGTTTGTTTGAGTTTCTCAGGTAACTTTTGGTTTAGGGGATAAACTCCTCCTTACTTCTGTTATTCATGTTGTCTTTTCATGGACATTCACAAACAAACAAAACCCAAAGTAAAGGTCACAAGGAAAATTTGACTTTTGGGGAGGAGGAGACAAGGCTAAATACCTATCGCAAAAAGAAAAAGGTCTCCAAGCCTTCAACGTTAAATGCTGCTCTTTTTGTTGTGGAGAGATATGGAGCAGATGGAGGTGTGTCAAGGGAGGGCAACCTGCACACTAAAGAAGGGCTAACCTCCTCCTAGAATCGTATCTGCTGAGCACTAGTGGTTGGGAGGTCGGGGCACTGGGTGGCATAGTTAGTATTTCCTAAAGTGAATGAAGTACCTCCCACCTCGCAGAGGATTTCCCCCCCCACACACACACAGGCAAATCTCTGCAGCTGTTTCACTTGGCTCCTGTTTTTGAGGATTTTTTGTGGTTTTTTTTTTTAATTGATGGCTAAAAGCCACTTTCTTGCTGGTAACTGCAGAGCTCTGGAGCTCTTTGACCCCAAAAATTTGGATCTTGGCATATGCCTGCAGCGTTACTGTGTAGCTCTGCTGGAGGTCTTGTACATTGGCATGTTAATGTAGAAGTGCTTAATGATTTGTACAGCACTGTTCTAGTGGCTCTGTCTGCGTTGCAGGTGCTATATGATGTGAGAGGCTTTCTGGAGAAGAACAGAGACACCTTTCGAGATGACATTTTAAACATGCTGAAAGACAGCAGGTAAGCCCACCTTATGCTTGTGAGGAGGCCACATCTGTTGGGCTGGACTAAGCCGCATTCATGTAATAACCAGACCAAGGAAAGCAGTTGCTTTTGTCTGAGCATCAGGCATCGTTCTTTATGATTCTTCTCTTTGTGCTTAAGTGTCCTGGCAAAAGAAAGGAAAGCTGGAGAAGTCAGATGAGGCACAGATTTAATCAGTACTCTTCTTGTCCCAGTTTTGAAAAGAGCTATAAAAGCATGACAGAAATCCCTCCAGGCAATGCTGGTTTTCTCCTTCCTCTTTTCTCCCTTTCCTCTTCTTCCTCTTACCTCCCTGTCCCAACAATGGCAAATTTACCCCTGAATGAGTCGAGGCTCTTTGCCATGCTGTCAAATGCCAGTCTTTGTACAGAGGCTGCTTGTTTTCCAGCCTGCTTGTTAGGGGAGAGCTTCCATCCTTATCCTGAGCCAGACTGAGCCCTTGCTGTGGGACTGGGCATGGCCTCTAGTATTATATCCCAGTGCTGCAACATGACCCTAGGGAAATGAGCTGACTTTGACCTTGAGCAAGGTCTGGAAGACAGAGTTGGGACCTAGTAGAAGGAGAGAGGCATTTAATAACATGGCGGACCCTAGAAGTTTTTGAGTACCAACTCTACCACATGCCTCTTACCACAGTCCATGTATTGCCTTTGGGCCTCAGCCTGATGAGACTGTTTCAGAACTGCATCTTCTCTGAAGCCCGCTGCAGAGTTCGCACTGTGAGCAGCCTTGAAACAACCTGAGGGAGCTGAGAGTATGAGCTGCTCGTAGCTCCTTACTTGGACAGTGTCATCTGGGGAACATTTTACACAGGGCTTGAAGCCAGAATTGTGGTCGTCATTGTCCAGCATAATAGAAGGACTCAGGGTTTTTCAACAAGCCAGAAAGGGAAATTCTGCTAGAAGCAGTCATAACAATAAACTGGCACAAGCAGTCATGGATAACTCTGTGCAACTTCATAAGAACCAGCACCACTGTCTAAGGAGTGGCAAAACGGTGGAAGATTCCCCAGAGCTGACCTACGCTGAGGGTAGCTCTAGAATTCCTCTGGCCACAGAAGAGCTGTGGTTGCAATTGCATGAGCATGTCATGGGAGCTAGGTAGGGAGGGATGTGACAGCACACAGTCTAGCTGGAGTACCTTCAAGGTAGTTTTGCCTGGGGGCATGTAGCTTGAGGGAGGTGTCCTAGCCAGTGCAGAATGGAGATCTTCCTTTGTGTAATATCCTGCTTGACAGCGTGAGATGGGATTTCTGGCTTTGCAGCCAACTGTGGCGTACAGGGCAGCCTGCGGGGTCTGGGCAGCCACATGGAAAGTATTAATTTCCTCACTGAAGTGCCCAGCTGAACTGCCTCCTCCAGCCACTCTGTGGCACAGCAGGAATAAAAACAAGGTGTTTCACACTGGGACAGGGCAGTAGCTGAGAATGAGAGCCATCTTCTCACAGGTGGTGGGTGTCTTGCATATTCTTTAATTCTTTTCTTCTCCCTTAGGCTGGACTTCATCTATGACCTTTTTGAAAGAGTCTGCAGTCGTTGCAGTGAAGAGACACTGAAGATGGGCACCCAGAGGCGCAGACCGACTGTCAGTTCCCAGTTCAGGGTAGGATGTTTTCCAAGAGAGCAGCAGGCTTCTGGGAAGGAGCAGATGGGTAAAGCAAGGCCTGCAGCCAAGAGGAGTCATTCATCCTTGTTTTGTGTCCAGCACTGAAAATGTGCAGGAATGCTGTAGTGCTAAAAAAAGACAGTGCCACTGCCCCAAGGATTTCTGTCTGGTGTAAAATGTGAGATGCTAAGACCGAGCAGGGTGGCAGAGGAAAAGAATACTTTGCTAAGTATATGAAGTTCTTGAGGTTCTTTGATCTTTCATGTTGGTTTGGTGTTTCAGCTAAGTGTATGTGTCCTTTTAGGCCACATCTTTTACAGGTATAGTGGCAATTCCAATAAAACCTTATTGAGGGGCCTTGCAGGTATGAATCTCACCCCCCTATACTGTCTGCAAACCTTCTGTTAGTTTCACAGTTTTAGTTTCCTATATTTAGAGTTTGAGAGACTTGTGAAAATAACTCACATCAGCTATACAGCTCTGAGAACAAGGATGACCATGTAAACAGTGTTAGAGTAACTAACTGTGTGGGTATGTTTTGGACAGTAAGGGATATCCTGGGTTATTGACGTTTTGGTAGGCAGAGTCAAAGGACATTAGGAATGGGAGAGCTGCATGAAGACCCTATTGCATCAAGTGTAGCCCCTTTCCCTCCTGTAGTGACTGATCCTTTGGGTTTTGTCTTTCTGCTTTTTAGGATTCTCTCCATTCCCTGATGGCCACGCTTAGTACTTCCAACCCATTCTTCATCCGCTGCATCAAACCAAATACAGAAAAGGCAAGTCTGTCTTCCAGCAAAATGTATGCATGTGACACAGAGGCCTTCATGAGCACTCACTTGCACAAACGCCTGACAGGTGCCTCTGTCAGTGTCCAAACTGAGGATAAGAGCAGTTGCCCCTCACCTTCCCTTTTTCCTTCTAGTTGTTCTATAGCTGAGGAAAAATACACTCTCCTCCTGGTAATAAGATGAAAAGACTGCACGCTGAGTATGATATGATATAGCCATTCCCACCTCTTTCTGTGCTTATGAAGCCTGGAAGATGAACCAGTCCTGTGCAGAGCCCAGAGCTGTGGTAGAAGAAGCAATCGCTCCTGTTTGTGGTGCCTGTAGACAGTTTGTTCTGGAATGCAGGGCTCGTGCGGTAGGAAGCGTCTGCTGCAGATCCCTGGCTCTGAGGCAGAGGAGGTGGACGATTCATGAGCAAGTCACAGTGCTTAGAGACAGGCTGGCTCTCACTTGTATTGTGAACTGTGATGTGAGGATATGCTGCTAACTAGATTGGGTGGGGAGCTCTGAACGGATCGTTTTCTTTGTGTGTTTTGAAACCGTGTATGATATGGCAGAGGAAAGCCTGCTGGGGGTTTTATGCCAGAAAAGAATTCTGCAGTTTGTCTCCAGTTTGACTGGAGCGAGACTGCAAAGAGAACTGAGTCAGAGTTCTGCATTTTGTATGTGTTAATGCGTTATATCATTGCTTTACTGCCATGATCCAACTGCAGTCTGCAGACTGTTTCTTTCCAGGATCTGCCCAACTCCCTTTCATCCCTTTTTCTGCACCATGCAGTTTTGTGAGGTTGCTTTCCCCTTGGCCCAAACTTCCCCCTTTATACCTGGCATGCCCAAATATGCAGGGTTGACTTTCTACAGAGAAACAGATATACAACCTGTGACTGTCTGTGCTCAGAGAAACAGTCGCTGTTCAGGTCAGCAAAGAAGTAATACCAAGATCAACACTTATTCTAACTCTCTTCTTATTTGTTTTTGAATCTGGATCATTATGTAGGCACCAAACCTCTTCAATCCAGATGTGGTGCTAAATCAACTCCGGTATTCAGGGATGCTGGAGACAGTGAAAGTTCGGAGAGCAGGTTTCCCTATACGGCGCCTTTTCCAGGACTTTCTCAGCAGGTAATTGCTATCATTGTACCACATGCTGTAACAGCCCCAAGGTATATGATTCTATATATTTGTTTCCTCTGTAACTGCTGTTACTGATATGGATCATTTGTGAGATGTTTTTCTAACCATGTCCTTATTGCCCATATCATAGACTGATTTGGAAGACCTTTTGGAGACTTGCCTTTAGGGTAAAAGTCAGAATGGAAAAATAGCCAGACGGTCCATTTTTAAAATTTTTTTTTTGTAGCTTTGCCACAGATTTGCTTGTGTGATGCTGTGACACCCAGCTGGTCATAATATGTAAAAAGGAAATATCATACTTAAAACCTTTAATCTGGTAGGCTGAAGCAAATTTTAATGGACAGTATGGTTGATGACTAATATTGGAAAGAGTGATTATTTCTTTTAATTAGCTGCATCAAAAGGATTTCTTGAAGTTTAAGGCTAGAAGGGACCATTGAACATTGCTTTCTTTGTCTCTTGGAGCGTTAAATGCCACCCCTATACTGAACAAAATAACTTGTGTCTGATGAAAGCACGTGTTTCAGAAAGACAGTTGTTCTTTACTGAAAAATGCTGTTGAGTTTGTATTTTATTACTGGGATTGCAACAGTAATTGCCAGTGTGGTAGGAACAGATAAAGGTTGGGGGATGGAAATTTCCAAATTGGAAGGCAAACACGAAGAAGGGAGGTCCCAGAGGAAGAAGGACTAATGGGAGGAGGATAATCAGAGTTAAAGGTTGGGGCAAGGTGGGTAGGGTTACTGTCATACGTAATCTCATGAGATTTTGTTTGGTTCTTAGGTACAAGATGCTTGTGAAGGGGCTAAGTTTCTCAGACAACAGCAAAGCTGTATGTGCAGGCTTTCTTCAGACCTATGACAGCAGCAAGAAAGAATGGCAGTTGGGTAAAACCAAGGTACTTCATCAGTGTGGGGCAGGGTATGGCTTTGTTCCAGCTGCAAGGGGATGCAATTGCATCTGGTGAGATTCAAGCCAGTAGAAAGGGCAAAATAGTGATGACCCTTTAAATACATTGGACTATGCCACTGACCTGTAGCATCTCAAATATTTCCCATATTATGTACCTAGAGATGTAGAAGGCCTTTTGATTTTGTCTAAGTTCCTTCTCATTCACCAAGGCAGATTGATTTTGTTGTGTCTGACCCAATTTAAGGATCCAAGGAGAAAAAGCATGGGTGTCATTGTATGCAATTGCAATGTGTGCCATTAACTCTTGCCTCTTGTGCCAGATATTTTGTTCTGCTTGGCTAACCGAAATTCTTGCAGGAGGCAGTGAGCTGCTACTTGGTATATATCTAAACTGTGAATAGGTAGCTAGATCACCAGATGTGTGACAGCTTCTGCTGTGGAAGCTCAGCTGATGGTTTGTGCAGTTAGCCCGGATGCTAGCATACATTTTCTAGGAAAAGGTATCCAAATGCTTCTCCCCACTTGGATAATTCAGATTTTGCTTCTGTTTTGGTGAATGTTTAACATTTCTCTCTTGCCTGGTATAGTCTGGATTTTTGGGGGTTTGTTTTGTTTTTTTTCTCCAGACATCCAACTGGAAATGTATCATTATCTTTCATTTAATGGGGAGGGAGCTGGATGTTTCAGTCTGAATTTTTTCAAGCTTTGAGACAGCTTCACGCAGAAATAGATGTAAGCGTTGTGAGATATATTGCTATAGAAATCTGGGAGTGGGAAACTGTCTCTATCACAACTTTCCACATACTCCAGTAAATTCTTCAACGAATATTCTGTTGTGGTTTAACCCCAGCTGGCAACAAAGCACCACACAGCTGCTCGCTCACTCCTCCCCCCGTGGGATGGGGGAGAGAATCAAAAGGGTAAAAGTAAGAAAATTCGTGGGTTGAGATAATAATTGAAATAAAATATAATAATAATAAAAATACTGTAATGAAAAGGAAAATAACAAAAAGAGAGAGAAATAAAACCCAAGAAAAACAAGTGATGCACATGAAAAACAATTGCTCACCGCCAACAGATCGATGCCCAGCCTGTCCCCAAGCAGCGGACCCTCAGTCAGCTTTCCCCATAGTTTATATGCTTAGCATGATGTCATATGGTATGGAATATCCCTTTGGCCAGTTTGGGTCAGCTGTCCTGGCTATGTCCCCTCCCAGCTTCTTGTGTACCCCTAGCCTCCTCGCTGGCAGGGCAGCATGAGAAGCTGAAAAGTCCTTGACTTAGTGTAAGCACTGCTGAGTAACAACTAAAACATCAGTGTGTTATCAACATTATTCTCACACTAAATCCAAAACACAGCACTATACCAGCTACTAGGAAGAAAATTAACTCTGTCCCAGCTGAAACCAGGACAATATCCACCCCTTATTCTATACCATCTATGTCATGCCCAGATCCCACACTTTCCAATACATCCCAATTAATCACCACCACCTTTCCTGTCTTTTGATATATACACACAGATATCATTCCCTTAGTCTATGGGCCATCCCCCTAAAATGTCCGTTGAGTTCATTTAGTCCATGACTTTGGGCTCCATCTGTCGTAACAGTCCTTCAGGGCAGGAGGATGGTGTGTGGTGGTGGATTGTTGCATGCTGGAGCCAGTTCTGGTTCCATGAAAATTCATTCTTCATTAATCTGGGTGATTCATACTGTAATACCGTTGATATGGCATATAGCAACCATAGTAGTGATGACATACAGTATTACATAGCAATTAACATCATACAATTCAAATCATTGGCTATTCTCACCCAAAATCAAATCCCCTTGAGGCACACATCAGACTTCCCCATCCTTCTGCATTACCCACCAAGTGCAGCCAGGTCCTTGAGCAAAAGCAATCCCACGGATGGGTTTGCCTTTGCCTGAGGCAGGAATAACCCAGACTGTCTTCCCCAGCATATTTTTTATGTGCACCACAGGGACTTTATCTCCTTCTACAATACATAAAAGTTTTGGTTGGGCAGGGCCAGCTCGATTGGCAGATACCTTACTGTTGACTAACCAGGTGACTTTTGCTGAATGCGTATCCCAGTGTTTGAATGCCTGAGCACCCATTGCTCTCAGTGTAGTTTTTAGCAGTCCATTGTATCGCTCGATTTTCCCGGAGGCTGATGCATGATAGGGAATGTGATATACCCACTCAATGCCATTCTCTTTGGCCCAGGTGTCCATGAGGTTATTTCGGAAATGAGTCCTGTTGTCTAACTCAATTCTTTCTGGGGTGCCATGTCGCCATAAGACTTGTTTGTCAAGGCCCAGGATAGTGTTCCGGGCGGTGGCATGGGGCACAGGATATGTTTCCAGCCATCTGGTGGTTGCTTCCACCATTGTAAGCACATGGCGTTTGCCTTGGCGGGTTTGTGTGAGTGTGGTATAATCAATCTGCCAGGCCTCCCCATATTTATATTTCAGCCGTTGTCCTCCATACCAGAGAGGCTTTAACTGCTTGGCTTGCTTGATTGCAGCACAAGTTTCACATTCATGGATAACCTGTGCAATAGTGTCCATGGTCAGGTCCACTTGTCGATCACAAGCCCATCTATATGTTGCATGTCTTCCTTGATGGCCTGAGGTGTCATGGGCCCACCGAGCTATAAATAATTCACCCTTATGTTGCCAGTCCAGATCCACCTGAGCCACTTCAATCTTTGCAGATTGAATGGTTGCTTTGATGTTCTTCATTGGCCCGGCTCTTGGGTACGTGGGCATCTACGTGACATACTTTTACAACCAGGTTCTCTACCCGGGCAGCAATATCTTGCCACAATGCAGCAGCCCAGATGGGTTTGCCTCTGCGCTGCCAGTTGCTCTGTTTCCATTGCTGTAGCCACCCCCACAGGGCATTTGCCACCATCCACGAGTCAGTATAGAGATAGAGCACTGGCCACTTTTCTCAGTCAGCAATGTCTAAAGCTAGCTGGACAGCCTTCATGTCTGCAAACTGGCTCAATTCACCTTCTCCTTCAGCAGTTTCTGTGACTTGTCTTACAGGACTCCATACAGCAGCCTTCTGCCTCCGATGCTTTCGTACAATACGACAGGACTCATCAGTGAACAGGGCATATTGCGTCTCATTTTCTGGTAGTTTATTATACAGTGGGGCCTCTTCAGCACGCGTCACCTCCTCCTCTGGCGATATTCCGAAATCTTTGCCTTCTGGCCAGTCCATGATCACTTCCAAGATTCCTGGGTGACTGCGGTTTCCTATTCAAGGCCGTCGTGTGATTAGTGTGACCCACTTACTCCACGTAGCATCAGTTGCATGATGTGTAGAGAGAACCCTCCCTTTGAACAGCCAGCCTAGCACCGGCAGTCAGGGTGCCAGCAGGAGCCGTGCTTCAGTACCAACCACTGGTGTCTCCTCACTGGTCCCTGCAAACCAGGAACCATTTCAGTCATTCTTGTCCCTAGGTAACCCACACTGCTTGGGTGGCTGCCAGTCTCACAGCATTTTAGTGTTAAAGCCTGTGTGGAGTATGTGTGTGTTGCAGAGCTGCTTGTGCCTGGGAAGCTTTAGAAAGGGGTGGTTAGAGCTGGTAAACATGGAGTTTGAACTTTCTTCCTAGCATGACAAGAGATGGAAGATTGCTGGGCTACAGCAAGAGCAGAAGGGAAACGCATGTGAGGACCAAACTCACATGCACATACTCACTGTTTAGAGTATAAAAGGTTATAAGCTATATAGCTGGAGTCCAGGGACTACAACAGACTGATGACAAACAGGAAATACAGGCTGCTTTGAGCTCCTGGCAGCAATAGGTTCCCTTTTCTCTTCAATCCCTGTTGTGCATCCTGAAGGACTGAGTCCATCTGTCTGTTTTCACTCGCTCCTTGATCTGCACAAACAAATTCTTTTGGAAAAACAATATAGGTAGTAAATTGTGGCAAACTAAATGTGTTTGTATGTTGCCAAAACACTGGATGTACTCTAATGTAGTTTTTTTGAACAATTCTATCCTATAGACTAAAACTTGGCCGAAGAGCTGTATGCGGCATGTTGGTAAACAGCAGTCTCTCTGCTAAGGCACTAGTTGCTGTCGGGTCTGAATATTGTGGGAAGAAAGAAATTACTAAAAATGGCAGTCTTTGTGTCTCTGTATTTCTTTATCACAGAGAAGGAAAATTGAAAGGAGTTGGGAAGCAGTTGAGCCATCTTGTTTGGTTGTAGAAGTTATTTTATATTCAACATGGTTTGGATTAGAGATGTCTGTCCTGGTAGAGGGGAGCAGTTCTATTTAGTCTAAAGAATATATCGCTCCAAGGCTGTCCTGGCCTGTTCCACCCTTGCTGACATGCTGAATGGCTGGCCAGCCTCTGGCTGCTCCAAGGTGCTGTCACCATTGCCCTGTCATTTCATTCTTCAGATGAGTTGCTTGATGTTCTTTCCCATGCTCAGATGGTGGCTAAGCCATTTCATTGCTCCCTTGGAGACCCCTCTTGCAACCCTGCTTTGTGACAGTGCCTCCAGAAAGCCTGCCCCTAGGCCAAGGTGAGGCTGTGCAGAGCAGTGGTGCTTCCTGGTAGTCCCTTCCCTGCTGCCTGTATCCAGCTGTTGTGTCTTGGGTTTGGATTACAGAGTGCTTTGTCCGTGTTCACGTTTTAGCTGGTGCTAGGTAACACAGGCCTGGAATACTTGGGTTGATGAAGAAAAGAGCACTACTTTTTCCAGAGGCTTTCAGGTAAGGGTGAAGTGAAGCTACCAGCTAAGGGGCAGAGTGTAGGTGATTGTCCTGGAGAGGAAGTCCCCTGTGTGCCCTTGCTGCCACTTTTGCTGCTACAGGTGCAGCTCTGGGTACCCAGCTAGCGATTCCCAGAACTAAGCTTGGCTTATGGAGTCAGGAGTAGCTACTGAAAAAGGTGTGACAGGCCAATGGGGATGTAACCTAGGAAGAAGTATAAGGGGTGGGTGAAGAGCAAGGCTTATAGAAGGGGGAATACTTCCTGCAAAATGAATGGAAGGATAATTATATCCCTAGCAATTGTTTGGAGGAGGAAGGAAAAGACTCTGTGAATTAGTGCAGGGGATTGTGAAGCTTGGGAAAGGAAATGGAGGAGGAAGGGCAGCATGATCTTTGTGTTTTTCATTAAGAATAGAGCAGCTGTTGTGCTGGCAATTGTCAAATTAATGTTTATAAGAGGTATTAATATATATAAGGCAGGTTTTATCTGGTGGCATGGCAGAGATGAGAGCTTGGATGCAAACAAGCAATGTGATGATGGAAGAGCTTGTGCTAAGGTGCCCTTGTCTTCTCTGGGGATGTGCTGGGATGGAGCAGCAGCTTCTGTGCCCCTTTCCTCAGTGCACCTGGACCTTCTGCCATACTTGCCCATACCCACAACACAGATTTCCTACAGCTGTCTAACACAGTAATCCTTGCTGTTTGAAAGCATTCGTTTCCACATTTCAATCTGCTGTTTTGCAGGGCCTGTTTGAAGGAGGAGGTTTCTGTAGACTATTTGGCATCCAGGTCACAGTGACCCACTTCCTGCTTTCCCAGTGTTGTCCCCAAGAATCGTATGATCCCACTTATGTACACATGGGTGCACACAGAGTTACATTTGTGTCTGCTGATCTACACGTAACCTTAACATGTTCACTGTTGCACTGATGGTGCATGCAGGCATTGAGGTTGTGTGAGGAACACTGTGGTGCTGCACTGTGGATTAAAACTTGGCCAGTGTCTAATATAAGCAGATATGATAGAAGTAACCTTGTATGTTTTGTTCAATCACTCCTTCCTCAGATGAAAGTGATCTCATGTTTTCAGAAAGTGACTATGAATTATGACAAAGAAACGGCCACCTTCCAAGTTATTTCCACAAGGCATCAAAAATATTTCTGGATTTGAATACGTTTTACTCTTCTTGTCACCTATGGGACTCTAAAAAAAACCCTCAAAATGCCAATAGCTTTTAAGTAGATACTGCTATGTTATTTGAGATGAACCCCTCACTCTCAAGCATATATAAAAAACCCTATAGGATTAGGGTTGAGTCTTGTTGAACTCTGCCTGCCCTGAAGTTAGGTTTTTCCCCCCTCCTTACTGGCACAGCAAAGTCTGTGCTTGCTAGGGAAATACTGAGGGACTGAGTATTTTTGCAATTTGATGAAGATAATGGACTGAGACAGTGTTTTGCTGGTTGCATTCTTGCAATGGGTGACTGCTGCTTGGTTCTGGAATGTAATGGAAAGAGCAATCCCTGCCTCAAAGAAGTCTTTAAAAGATTGTTGAGTTGACAGAGGGAGTGGATGTACAACTTGCAGGGAAGGATGCCAGCTTCATGGTTGGCAGTACCTTGATAATGAACCTTCTTTTAAGGCTACCCACGGTTACTTAGTCATTACAAAACAGCTCATTTCTTAAGGCCATCTTAATGGAAATGGCTGCCCAGGAGAAATTCGAGTCCAGGGAAGCCACTGGCTATGGGTACTAACTCAGGGAGAGGTTTCAGTACACGCTGGACATTGCAGGGGGAAAAAAGAGCCTAAATAAGTGATGAGGCCAAAAGCAGTGATGGAAGGGAAGGTATGCAGAGACATAAGGGGAGGTAAGTGGGGAGGGGGAGAGTTTGTGCAGGACACGGGACTAAATGACTGTTCAAATCTCTGAACATCCCTCTGGCCTCTCAGCATAGCCACATGGATCCAATAAATTTGGAAGGAGTTTTTACTGATTAATGTAGTTCTGCAAATTGATGAGTGTCAGCTCACAGCCTGTGTTCACGGCAGTGCTTTAACAAGTGGGGCAGCACTTTACTAGTATAGTCCCTTCTGCTGCTGGCCCTGGCAGTGATTTAGCCAATGTCAGGCAGCAGGTCACATGAGCATGGCCATATGGCAGTTGCTGCTGTGACTGCAGCTTGTATGGACATACCTTAGCCAACTTATTCTAGGCTAGGTACGGCTACAGTGTACCCACAGCGCCGTGGAGCTCCATGCAGACTGCAGTCCATCTCAAAAAGCAAAGCATGTATTTCAGCAATTTGTGCTGAACCTTGTGCTAACATAATGCAAGCCAGCTGATTTAAAGTAGCTCAGATATGTCAGCACAATTCCTGTAAACGTGCCCTTATCTTGCTTGTATCTCAGTCCGTTTGTCTCTAAGATAGCACCGTCATCCCTCACACTAGCATTTAGCACTGAGCAGAGGTTTGAAATACAGGTGATGGAAGATGCTTGAGAATTAAAATAGTGGACACTGAAGCGCAACCAGTAACACTTGGAGACCTCTCCCATCGGAGCTCAGTTCCCCCTAATGCATGCTGCACTGCTGAACCTCTGCAGCAGAGAAGCATCTCCACCTCAGAGTTTCTGGAGGTTGGTGGAGGGCTTCAGCTCCGGTGGACTGAGGGTATGCTCAGTTTTGCACCTCGCCAGTGCTTTCAGCTTTCAACTGCCTTCCATTACTAGGATTGCTGTTAAGATTGCTTCCTGGAGTCTAGAAATCTAAATGTTCCTCCCTTTTCTTGAAATGCGGAGGAGTTTCTTTGCAAAATACTTAATCACCCAAGTAGGTATCAGTGCCTGCTGCAGGGAGGTACTGGATTGTGCAGGGAAAGCTGTCAGCTGGGAAAGAGTTAATCACAGGCGCAAGCACAGGCTCTCCTCCTCCTCCTCCCTCCTCTTTCCCTCCTTCCTCTGCTCCCTCCCTCTCTCTCTTTTAAGTCTTGACCACAGAGTGAGGGAGGCGGGGGCTGGGCGCAGAGTTCGGCTCTTGTCGCTGCAGAACTTTTTCCTGGTGCTCCGAGTAGGGGCACCCCGGGGCGAGGCGCCGCGGCTGGCGCTGGAGCGCCGGCAGCAGCGGCCGCGGGCGCCCGGGCACGGAGCGCACTCTGCGCTGGTCACCCGGGGATGAAATCTCCCGGCTCTCCCGGGGACTGACTTCTTTCCTCTCTTTGTGTTTATTGAAACTCCTCCCCGTGGCGTCAGGTTTTCCTGAAGGAAGCTCTTGAGCAGAAGCTGGAGAAGGATCGGGAAGAGGAGTTGAGGAAAGCAGCTATAGTCATCCGGGCCCACGTCTTGGGCTACATGGCAAGGTCAGTGCTGGGGGCTGCCCCACCATCCCTGTGCTTGCGTGCCTGGGTTGCCCCGACCCCCTGCTTTGCTCTCTAGTCCCCTCGCATCCCTCCCTTCTTCCCCTCCTGTATTCTAAGGGAGAGTTGCAGTACCTGCCCTCCCTGCCGGCATCAGTTCTGCTGAAACCTTTCTGCACCTTTGCCACCTCTTCTTCAGTTCTGTGCACGCTTGCACCCTCCCTCAACGCTGCTCAGCAGGCTTCTGCAGGAACCTCTGTACCCATTGCTTGCCTCTGATGACACCTTTTCCTTGCCTTCAGGGCTCTCCTGGCTGGGCCCCACCTACGCTTTGGGTCCCCTCCTTTTCCTTATGCCTGTCAACTCTGTTTTCTGCTCCCCCTGCAAATCGCTTCTTCCTCACTTGCAGCTCTGCCTTTGCTCACCCTCTTCCCTCGCCCTGCCTGTTTGCCTCGTGATCTCCCTCTCCTTTTAATTAACTCTTCAGAATTGGTTTTTGGCCAGCTTTGCACCAGTAATCTCCTTTTGCCGCTCCCTTTTGCACCTGACCAGAGGAGGGTTGGGAGAACCAACTGCAGACAAACTGCCCCTCCTCTGCCCCTCGCAGTCAGCATAACAGCTGACTCCTTAATGGCTGTGGCATGCACACTTAATCCCAGTAAGATGCTCTTTCCTGGCTGGTCTCTGCTCCAGACACCTGTCAGTCAGGGGTATGAGGAGGTGAAATCCCTGGCCAGCAGAGCTGTTCCAGCAGGCACTCTTCTTAGAGCTCCAGTTACACCAGGTAGCTCATTTTGCATTGGGAAATGTGTGCAAGGGTTGTACCCTGCGTTGCCAATGTGGAAGATCAGTAAAATACACATTTGGTCTCTGGGGCTTTTATTCATTTATTTATTTCCCTCTAGGAAGACAAATGAGCTAGCTCTATTGTTTGTACATGAGATTGCAAGCTTTTTGTCAGGGCCTCTGCTCTATTTTACTTTGTGTCTAGCATTTGGAGAGAGGGGTAGATTAGCACGGGAAAATTGATTTTTCTGGGAAACATCACTGCAGGCAAACCGGATTACTGCTTTTCTGAGTTCCTGGGAAGGTAGCTGCTGCCCTGCAGGGCTGTGATGGAGACAGTGTTGCAGTAGTGTTCCTCTTGGCTAGAAATCTTGTGGTTCTCTAGTCTCCACAGATCTGAATTCCTCATCCCACGTGTTGCTTTTCTGAGTCTCATCTTTAAGAACAAGCTGTGCTTCTGCAGCCAGAGTGGAAATCCTCACAAGCAGCTGGAGGTAACTGGACTTTGCAGGAGAGGAGAGCAGGGAGTGAGGAAAGAGCTAGGGAGGGAGACTGGAAAACTTTTCTGTGAAGAGTTTCCAGTTGCGCTGCACCTGTATTAGAGAAGGCCCAGCAAGAGGGAGTTCATCTGGGCGAGTGCTGAATGGTCTGTGCAGAGTTGGGCAGAGGTCAGGAGTACCAGCGGCTCTGCCTTAAGCTTGATACCATTTCTGTTAGTTTTGCAAGGACAAGTGTATTTAAATTCATTTGGTCTCATGCAAAGAAGGGTACATATGCCACAGGAAGGATTTTACTGGTTTCTGCCCCTTTGTGAACTTGTTCTGTGAGCCTGGAGAACCAGTCCTAAGGGTGAGAACGTTTTCTTTGTTCTCATTCCTTGCAGCCTAGTATCTCTGACTGATCACTAAAATATGAGACAAGAAAATCAAGCCCATTCAAATGACCCCATTTTTCGTAGCTAATCTGTGGAACTCTGAGCTGCAGGTAACAGTTTCACCAGCTAAAATACACATAACTGTTCCCAGGCTTGCAGGATCCATGTGCAAATTTGGCTGTGTCGCTGGATTCTGCAGGACCTTATTGCTCAGGGGAAGAAGACAGTAGGAAATATAGGCCTGTGTTCTCTAGTCCTTGGAGGCATAACTGCTAACTACAGCTCATCGACAGAATAATTAACTGAATTCCAAATGCAGCACTGGAGCCTTGCAGCCACCCTGCCTTCTATTGTAATATAGGGTCAGGACGTCTCCCAGCTCCTCGGCATGGGCTGCAAGTTGAATTTCTTTGGCCAGTGCAAGAGGGTGAGTGGAAGTCTGAACAAGGGGAATGAAATTCACAGCCTGTGTGCAGCAATTCCAGCTGAAGGGCGTCTGCAAGCTTGGCTGCGGTCATGAGGAATGAGGGGGCACTTCAGCCTGGCAGATTAGCAGGCAGAGCTGGCCTGTAGCTGGGCAGGGCTTGGCACATGTTGCACTTGAGAGTTTCTGGCAGATGCATTTTGTAAAAGTCAGAGTGCCCTTTTTGATGCACTTATATCTGCCTTGGCAGAGGGTGCATGTGCAGCTGTTCACACCCCATGTGCAGGGCACAGGGAGGACAGAGGGAGCAGAGGTGAAGGGACTGCAGCCCAGGAGCAATTAATCTAAAACCTCCCACATCTTATCACCTCTTCCCTTTCCTCTTCTTTTCTCTGTGCTTCCTCCCTTTGACTTAATACTTACGGAAAAGAGCGTGACCTCTGCACACTACTGCTATTAGCATCCCTCTCCTGATTTTCTTGACTAGGCTGACGTATCTGATGTGCAGGGAGGTGGCAAGCTGTCAGCATGGGTCCTTGTTGCCATTTGAAGGGAGTTTGATTGCCAGGAAGGGGATTTTGAGGTGTGTCTTTTCCTCAGGGGGTTGCAGAAGGTCTGTGGGAAGGATATGTGAGAATACTGTGCTATTTCCAGCGTGCTTTCTAGGAGTGTAAGACCTCACAGGATTACTGTAGCCTGCTGGCCCAAGATCCTGTGTAACAGCCCCATAGAATTTCCCTCTGGAAATTCTGGTTTGGAGGAAAGAAGGTTTCGATTTGAATAGTACCAAGGATCATTTCCCTACAGCAAGATATTAAGATGTCTAAATATATTCGATTACTTTAAAAAATGTCTGCTTATTTCCAGTCTGAATAGACTTCAGCTTCAGGTCAATTAAATCTTGTTACGTCCCCTGTTGGATAAACAGAAATGCCACCCAAAAATGTGGGTACTTTGACTGGGATCAAGCCTTTCCTTAGCCTTCTCTTTCTTAAGGTCATGGAGCAAGTGTTCTCTTTCTGTAAGCCAGAATTTCTGGTTCCAATCCTGCTTCCTCAGAAATCACTTGAGGGTCTAACATTGTTCTTGAAATGGAGGTGCGAACACTGAACACAGGATAAAAGTAGCAGTGCAGTCCCCTTCTACGCAGTATTTCTGCGTAGTATAAGAATCCCAGTAGTATTTTTTTCTGTAGCATTGTGACGGGAGTTTGCCTTCACCTGATGACCCCTGGCCCCAAAATCCTTTTTTCACTTGCTGCTTCCTAACATAGTCACACATCAGGTGTGTTTGGCCTTTGATTCTTCAATGCAAGACCTTACATTTGGCTCTTTTGGATTGTTTAATGTTTGCTTGAATCTAGCTTACAAATTGATCCAGATTACTGTGGATTAGTAACTCTTTTGTTATTTGCCCAGTTTGTGTATCATGTACAAACTTCTACCAGTGACTTTTTTTTCACGTCCTTGATAAAAATAGTCTGTAATGCAGAGACAAGAACTGACTTTTCTAGAACTTCATTAGACTACAGAAATACTGAGTGATGATTCTTTTCTTTTGGGGCCCTACCATCTTTTTTGGTTTTAAAATGCTGCAAGGTTGATTTTGATATCATTATTGTTTAAGCAAAACATTGTGCAATGTAAGTATGTGTTTATGGGAGCCTGTTACAATGTTACATTCAGCAATCAATATCATAGTATCACTGTGGTTTCCCCCAAACAATACAAGATTAATGTGACCAGATCTATTTTTGCCCCATTTTTTACTTTTCCTGCAGTGATTTGCTTTTGGCCACTTAAAAGATGGGGCAATATGGGACTTTGTTCTCATATAGTAAGGCCATTTGTATGTTTTTATTATAATAAATCCACACTGAGTGTTTATTCTAATTGCGCAGTGAATGTGTGTATGTGCAATGCAAGGAGACTTTGGGCCAGTGGACCTTCTCTTTCCACGTGCCAAACATCTGTCCTTCATCCTCTGAGGGTCTTCACGAAAGTAGGTGCCCATGGAAACAAACCAGTGGTAGACATAGGAGTGAGAACAGTGAGGAGAATGTGATTTACAGGTAGTAGCAGTAGAGGAACAGAAATTGTGTAATTTCTGAGTAATATTTTTGCAAATTCATTTTTCTGTTGATGTGGTAAGATTGGTCAATATATCAGGGCATGAGAAATGCAAAGCATGTATTACTTCATGGCGCATTAAGTGTCTGGTTCTATTTTTAGGAAGAAGTATCAAAAGGTGCTAGCCAGTGTTGTTATAATCCAAAAGAACTACCGAGCGTACTTCTGGAAGAAGAGCCTGCTGCGACTGAAGGCCTCTGCAGTCACCCTGCAGAAGCACTGGCGTGGCCGCCTGGCTCGCAGCCTCTACCAGCACCTGCTGCAGCAGGAACTCAGGCGGAAGCAGGAAGTGGAGGAGAGAAGGAGGCGAGAAGAGGAAGAACAGATCAGAAGAGAGGAAGAGGAAAGACAATGGCAAGAAGAGGAGGAGCGTAGGAGGAAACAGGAAGAGGAAGAGGTGAAGGAAAGGTACAAGATGGTATCTTGCGCTCATAGTTCCCAAGCACTAAAGCTGCTGAGGTGTAAAAGTGGGTCTAGGGCACTGGCATGATGGTAACACTGGAACAGCAATTGCATGAGACAGTGTCCCAATGCCAGGGGGCAGAGCTGGGGTGGGCTGTGGGCAGCTTAGAATAGAAAAGCAGCATGGAAAAGGAGTGTCCTGCTTCCTTTAGGAAAGCTATTTCTGGTGTATTTTTACCTCTGTTTAGTGTTTTTCTGCTTTGGAATGTACATGAAAGGAGGCAGTTTCACTGATTGGGCAGAGATGCATAATTTTCTCGTTGCCTTTGCAGTGGTAAAGGAAGTTTTATGCCATCTTCCAAAATCTGGAGGGATTAACAGTGTGAGAAGGTACCAGTGTCATGGGTCTTGGTGTGTCCAGTAAGCTGGGTCAGACAGCAAGATGGGCAGTGCACCTGTGCTGCTACTGCAGTTCTTACACTCATGAGAATACATGTGCTCTCCCTGTTCCTGCTGCTGTGTATCTCTCATCAAGAATGTGGATGTGTCAAGAGATCAGCAGGGGAAAGGAAAAGCTAATGTGACAAAAAGAGGCAATCTGTGAGCAGTGACAGTATACCTATTGAGAATCCTGCACCTCATGCATCATTTACTGTTCATTCCATGATTACCTACATCCTATCCAAACTGGGTGTCTCTCTTGATAATCTTTTGTTTTAAGAAGCATAAAACTTCAACTACGAGATTATTATCTAAGTTTGAACAAATAATCCCGTGACGTTTTAAGTTTTTCATAAATAGTTGGTTACGTTTCTTATAGGCTTTTGTTACATACTTGTCCCAAAGTTGGATCTTGGCAGACTAAGACGTGTGACAGGCATCAGAAAATTCTAAAGTTAGAAGCATGTCACAAGGAAAAGAGATTGCCTGTGGTTTTGCTGGAGACAGTAGGGTGATGTATCTGCTGGGACAAGACATGGAGTCAGTGACACCAACGATGAACAGTTTGGTCAAGGAATTTGTTGAACAACACTGAAGGCTCCATTTTATCAATGTGTCGATTTTCAACAACAGCCTCATCAGCAACACGAAGCTGTGCAAGTTCAGAATGTCAATAACTAGTTTGCAGATATCAAATGCTACAGACGCTCTCTCAGGTCTAAAGTCCTCATTGTACTAAGTAGAGCTTGTCCCTACCTAGTTTTAGATAAAAGGACCTATTTAGCTTATTTGTTCTAGTGTGTTTCTACCCCTGCCCTTTAGTTCCCAGCCCATGAAAGATGTCTGGAACCCAGCATCATTGTAAAGAAGTGTCAGTGTTTCTAGGAATCAGGTGAACTGCTCGTTTTGCTTTCATTTTCTACTTGATGTCAAATGGCTTCATTCAGAGTGAGTAGCCAAAAACGTACTAGCAGACCAACTTGGCTAAATCCTGAACTTCCATTTGACCTCAAAAATGAGGTGGAAGTCCACAGAAATTGCAAATCGGCTAATCTACTGAGAACAAGCAAAGAAACCCAACATGCATGCAGAGACAAAATTAGAAGGACCGAGATGCAACCTGACCTATAAGGATCTAAAAGTTGGCATGCAGTTATTGTGCATAAACTGTTAGCAAAAGGGAGACATGGAGCAATTTGGTCTACTGTTCAACAGGAAGAAAAAATTACAATATTGAGAAAGCTGAGATATTTGATGCTATTTTTATTTGTCTTCCCCAAAAGGCTTAACTGTTGGACACTAAATACAATTAGCACAGATGTGCAAGAATTCAGAACCTAGCAGGGAAATAAAAGGTTAGAGAATGCTCAGATAAATCAGATTACAAAGAAGTCATCCAGACTTGGTGAAATTAATGTTTGGGTACTTCAAGAACCGGCTGAAGCAGTTTGAATCAGTAGCTGTTCTCTTTCTCCTCCTTTGTGGATAGCACTGGAGTTTCCATAAAACTGGAAAATTCCAAACATAATGACCCCCTTTTAAGATGGGAAAAGGAAGAATGAGGCAATTGTGGACCAGTCAGCCTAACCTCAATTTCAGGAAGATACTGAAACAAATAATCAAACAGTTGTAAATGCTTGATAAAGGAGTTAAGAGCCAACGTGGATTTCTGAAGAACAAACAGCATTAAAGTTACCTGTTTCCTTCTGTGATAGCTTATGACATGCCTTGTGGATAGGGAAAAGCCATAGAGGGTAGGTAACTTGACTTCAGGTAGGTAAAGGGTAGGTAAGGGCTTTGATATGTTATGACAATACTCTAAGACACTGTAAGGAATGTGATTTGGAAAAAAGTACATGAAGCAAGACTAGGATTTGTGTTTTTACTGCATTGTATTATTGCATTTTAATTAGTAAACAATAGTATTTTTTTGTTAAATAGGAGAGAACTCTTGAATGGGATTCTTCCATGGTCTGTGCTGGATATGGTACTAGTGCAAAGTTTTCATAATAAGTTGGATGAGGAAATATGAATATCCTTATTAAATTTGCAGATAAAACCATCTGGTGAGGGGCTGTAAGTATATAGTTAGACAGGGTTACAATTTAAATAATTTTGGCAAATGAAAGAAATGGTCTGGGAAACATAGGAAAACTTTCAATACAGACATATGCAGATCTACAGTTAGGAATAATTAAATGCACAGAGAGAGAAGGAGGAATGCCTACTTCAACAGCAGGAAGAAGGTCTGGAGGCCAAGTTGAGTATTAGTCACCAGTGTCATGCTGTGTGAGAGGAGAAAGCAAATGCTGTCTATAAACAGGATCGTTTCTGTAAGATGTGGGGGTGATTCTTCTGTTCTGCTTGGCACTGGTGAGGCTTCAGTTGGAGTACTGTTCCTAGTTTTGGGTATCACATTTCAGGAAGAGTGTGGATCAGTTGGAGATGGATGGAAAACAGCAAGAAATATCAGAGGTCTAAAAAATGTGAGGAACAGTTGCAGGAATTAGTGTGTAGATTGTAGGTGGTATGCCTGATTTGTTTTAAAATGGCTCTGCTTCTTGAACCCTCTTATCATTTAAGGCAGTTGTTTAACTCCTGACTACTGTTAGAGATTTTTCAGTAGAGTTGGAACCATCTGGATCTCACTTATGTCAGCTTTCATTTATAAACACTTCCTGGGTTTTTTTTTTGAGAGAGAGGGCATGCAAGAGTGAGAGCTTTAAGGACTTTGTGACTTGCAGCTGCAATTTAGAATTTGGCTGGGAAAAGCTGCAGGGCCTGGGAAATAAATATTGTTGCCCTCCTGTTCTGCTTGGGGTTGAATTATAGATTTGAAAGTTACCACTGCCAGTCTGAATTTAGCTGCACAGTGGTTGCTACAAGCAGACTCTTACATCCAGCCACATCCTATCCCTGCTCCCTATGCATGACCCTGGCATTTGTCTGTCTACTAGTTCAGTTGCTTGTGGTGTGCTCGCTATGGAGAAACTGGCCATAGTGACAGCTTTCCCTTGGAGTAGTACCTTTTTGATCTGGGTGGAGATGCAGCACTGTGAGATAGTTTTTTTCCTCTGCTCATGTTTACTAACAAACTCTGACTCTTACAGCCTTTACTAGTAAACTGGGTTTTGCATGCCACTGAGAAGTTACGCAAGCTGGAGCACCCAGGTCTTCAGAATAGAAAGTCCTCGGCTTAGTCATGTAACAAAGTACAAGAATTTGATAACTTTTGGGGGGCTTTAATACAGTAAAAGCAAAACAAAACACAAATTCAATGCTGGTATTGCAATAATTCTGTTCTGTTTTAAAAAAACACAGTTTCCTGATATCTGTCAATTATGCATGTACAACCTCATTTAATATCCACGGATGTATAGTACTTCAGAAGATTCTGTTTACATTTATCGTAAGTCTAACTGATCTGTCTTTCTGTCACTGTTTCCAATGTCCTTCCTAGTGTGTTCCAACTAATCCAATTTCCTGATTGATCTGAAAGTTAAGTGCGTGGGGAAAATCTGTTGTACCCACAAAGGTCATGCCAACCACAGAGAATTGGATTTTTACTAAATTACAAAAGCTTTTAAATCAGTCTTACAACAGGTACCTTATTTTGACCTTATCCATGGAGGGATTATGTGTCCATGCGATTCTGAAAGCCACATGTAGGAGAACTGGGTCTGTCTCTGACTGTCATGTCTTGTTTTTTAACAGAGAAAAGGAGCAACTGAATGCGCTACTCCAAGTGGCTCAGGTAAGTTTAACAGTTATTCTTTTCATATGTCTTCTCTTCAGTATCTGTGAAGGGTCCTTCATTGCCTACACTTTGCCTGGAGCTAATATTGTTATTGTGGCAACACTATTTAAAAAACGGGCTTTGTTCACTCAAAACCTGCTGGTGTTTGGCTTTGGCAGAGGTGCATAGAGTTAACAAGGTACGGGTTTTTTCAAGGCTCATGTACCAGCTTGCATAGTTCCTGTTTGAAAATTTCTGTGTTGAACATGCAGCATCCTTTTTTATCTCTACTGCTTAAAGCTTATTATATGACCTTGTGATGTGCTACACTGTGACACAGTCTGTTTTGCTGGATTGTTGCCTGTAACAGCCAAAATAAGAGTGCAGTCGGCTGCTACCATGGCTAAAATAAACCCCTTGTAACTGATCTAATTGTTGGTACTTGATATATCAAAGAGCAGACCACCTACCCTGAGGTGTGTGAAAACAGCTGTGTATCTTCTTATTTCTTTTCCCAAACCACTTGTTCCCCAGTTTCAGGCCAGCTCTGTTCAGGAGAGATGACAGACAGATTAGAGTATAGAAATGCATTTGTCCACAAGTAAGAGTCAAGTAGAGAACAAGCAACAAGGTAACTGTAAAGAAAACAAGGATTGTGGCTTAAATGGGCCAATTCATTGGCTGCATTGTCATACTCCTATCAGGAAGTACATGAAATCCTTTTGGAATTTATTTTTCCTTTTTTGTGTGTGTGTATGTTTTCAACATCCTCCTTGGAGGGGAGGGTGGCTTTATCTTATAGCTAAACGTCAGTGAAAGTTACCAGTATCTTCCGTCTTCTAATTATTGTGTACTTGCTAGAAATTTCCTGTTACTTGAGTGTGGAGAACAGAGGAAGACAGAGTCTTCAGCAGCCAGCCATCATCCATCCAGTGATGCTGAAGACTGCCAAGAAATTCTGGGTGGAGTTTTGGTGGGGTGGGGTTGGAGTGGATACAGTCCTGCTTCATTGCAAATATCTCTTCCAGACCTAGGTTCTGATGGTCCGACCCCCAACTCAGGAAGCAACGAAATCCCCAAATCTTTGAATGAATTTCTGGGAAATCTTCAGCTCTTAAGCAGGCTATGCATATATGTATTCATATATAGTTGCTTTCTCCTATATGTGTGTATGTGTGTGAGATATAGCTCAAAAAGAGAGGACGGACTTTCAGAATGCTTTTATCCGAATTGTATTGTACAAAGGGCTGTAACATGAGCGGCAGAAAGAGAGGCTCTTCTAAAAATTCACTGATCCAGTGAGCTGCTTTGTACGATTCAGAAAGGAGGTAGGCTGCTGGAAAAAGGAAGGGCCTGAAGATCCAGTAGTTCTACCTTTAGCTTTTACACCATGGATGACTGCAGGATGCTTAGAGTCATCTTTTTGCAGATGGGAAGTACAAGGCAAGCACAGGAGATAGGAAGAATGAAAGGTCCAGGCAAGGAACACATACAGGTTGAAAAAACTGCTTTAACACTATTATAAATTCTTTAAGGTGGAAGCAGTAAAGACTGAGGAGGTAGATATTCCCCTGCAAGAAGAAGAGAGACGTCAGATGGAGGAGATCTTAAGACTGGAGAAGGAGATTGAGAAGCTGCAGCAACAGAAAGAGGATCACATGTCTATCATCTGTGAAAACACCAGGAATGAAATCAATCGGCAGCGAGAAGAAGAGATCCAGAGGCTGGAAAAGGAGGCATCTAGGGTTGCCCAGGAGTTCTTGGAGCTGCTGGATTTTGGCAATCTGGATGAAAGTGTGCAGAACTTAGAGCGCTCACTTTCTAGTGAGGGGACACTCAACATTGACTGCAGCCTGGTAGCACCACTGGCTGAAGAAGAAGTGGATGAGGGTTTTCATGCTGATGACGAAGGACGGCCAACTTCCAGTTTGGTGGTCTTGAATCAGCACAGCACAAGAAACAGCGATAACTACTCAGAGAAAGTTCTGGACACAAGCCTTTCACTTCTCCAAAGGGAAGTGGGAGAGGTTGTCCCTGCTCCAGGACAACCTGTGGAAAGAACTGCTAGCCCCAAGGAGCAGAGAGCGCTATCTGACCCAGCAGAAAGCATTTACAGCACTGTCTCAGCTAAGCAGAGGAGTAACAGTGGAGAGGTGGGAGAGCCGATTTACACTTCCCCCCCGGATGTGGAGTCTGACTACGACCATGAGGAGTTTGATGGCTGTGGAGATGCAGGTAGTGCCTCAGCTGAGCCTCTGAATGGTGAGGAAGGTCTGAGAAACTCCCACGGTACCAGCCTGGACTCCAACCGTGGCAGCCTGGACTCGGTAAGAATCCCTTGACTCTGTGTAAGCACTGCTCAGCAGTAACTAAAACATCTCTGTATTATCAACACTGTTTCCAGCACAAATCCAAAACATAGCCCCATACTAGCTACTATGAAGAAAATTAACTCTATCGCAGCCAAAACCAGCACACTAGCACATATGTACCTAGGCTATTTTAGATTGTTTCCATCACCATATGTTATCGAACACCCTTTAAGAAGACTGAAAGCAGGCAACTAGTATCTTGTAGGTATATGTTCTGCCTTAAAGAGATTTCACAGAAGTAGCCTGAGCTTCCAGTGGACAATCACAAGAGGAAATGGGAAAGGCTGTGGTTTGATTTGTTTCCATCACTAAAACTTCTCTTGTTCTAGTCCTGTTACTGTTCAGAGTCAAGGGTTTATTTTCAGCTGCTGTGTACAAGTTAAACTATTCTAAGGCTAGAAGAAATTACTGTGCTGATCCAGGCTGGGTCCCGGTGCACTCAACCAAGACCACTGAACCTTTTCATTCCTACTGCAGGGACAATCACAGGGTAGTAAAGCTGGGCTATTAGCCTCGTACTTGAAGCATCTCAGCTTAGATCCCACAGTAGGCTCTGGACTTCCTGAGTGCCCGCAGGCTAGTGGCTTAATGCAACGATAAATCCCCTTACAGAACAGGATGTCAGGTAAGCCCACATAAGATTGTGAGGAGTTCAGGTGTGAAGCTAATGACAGCCATAAAAATACTTCAGATAAATGATGTCCCTGCGAATAGAGGCTTGAACTACAAAATATCTTTTAGAAAACGATTGATTTTTTTTTTTAAAGGAATTCAATTTACTTCTTGCTATTCTTTTCCAATGGCACATTGTGACCCTTCTTAAAAAGTTGCATGATTTGTCCTGTTTGCATTTCCCTAATGTCAGCTGCCAGCCATCAGAATTTTTTATGATGTGATCTGCTTGAGTAAAGATACCTTCTCTGTGGGCAGGTACTCACAGATCACTGTCAGGTAATCTTGAAGTCATGATTCATTCTGTCACAGCCTAGGCCAGTTCCTACCATTCTTCTTAAAAAGTAAATAGAAGTGGAGGGTTTTATTGGGCTCCTCAGTGAGTAAGACTCATGAAAAATCCAGTTGATACTATGTCATGGCATGAGCCACAGGAAGAGATAACTGCAGCTGGGTCAAGATCTCATCAGTAGCTGCTGATCCATGAGTACCTGCTTTTTGAAAATTAATGGCAAGAGAGGGAGAATGAATGAGTGGAACAGGAATGAGACAAAAGAGGAGCACAAAGGGGTCACAGAGAGAGGACAGAAGGGAAAAATGAAAAGAAGCAACATGCATTTGAGAAAGGAAAAGGTCTAAGGAGCTGCTTTCATTAGTATTAAATTAATAAAGCTGATCAAAGGAATTTGTATTTAAAGTAAAGGAAATGATAGGGTAATTTGGAATTTCGTGTGTGAAGTACTTTCTTATGGCTGAGGGCTGTTATCTAGTTGGAGAACAGGGATGAGTAAATACAGTACTATTATTTCAGTAATTTAGATCTTTGTTTTTAGGGTTCAGTTATCCTGGAATGTGCTTTTTTCCCTAATCAACCCAAAGCAAGGCATTTCCTTGCTGGGGTTAGATCAGTGCTCCATCTCATTCAGCATCCTAGCCTGTCTGCCAGAAAAATCAGAAAACTTCTCCAAAATGAAAAATTCTCTCTTAATCCCATTAAATTAGATTTTGGACTGTGGGCTCTGCCTTGAAACAGGAGGGTTTGTTACTGCAGGTAACTGGAGTTTTCTAGCCATGTCCACTGCCGAATGTCACTCTCCTTTCTGGTATGAAAATTCCATGCTCTGGAGACTCTTGCTTTAGGCATTAATGGGTAAGCTGTCAAGCCTCTGGTTTTACTGTATTGGTTTTTTTGTGAAGGGAGTATGTGTAGTTTTGCACCTTTTGATCATGTGACTTCTCTAGCCTTGTTAATTTGCTCCAGTCCTCCTGCGATCAGGAGAACCCAAGTAGCCTGTATTTCTTCTCTTAGTTTCTGGACAGTGAAGAAGAAGTGGATGTTTACATTGATACAGATGAAGAGTTTTGTAATGGACGAGTCACTATCTTCAATGGCTCAGGACCACCCTATTTTCACAGCTATCTCTACATGAAAGGTAAGCAGCTTTAGCAAAAACCATGGAAGGATGGAATCCAGGAAACTTGCTTTCCTCTTCTGTTTCTCCAGAATCATCATCTTCATCTGCTCTTAGTTCTCTGTTTACTCTCTTTCCCCCCGCCCCCCTTCTTTTATTTAAAACAAGTAAATAAAACAAAGAGCTAGGAGGTGAATGTCAGGGAATTAGACTGGATATCTTTGCCACTGAGACCTAATTGTGCCCACTTGGTATGGGCTTAAATGACTCATTCTGAGCTACAAAACTGTAGACAGTACACAAATATTTGAGTAGTGCATATATTTCTGTATTTTTTGTTTGTTTCACTAGTTTGTTCTGTTTTTTCTCTTAAGCATAACCTTGTTTCTCTCCTTCAGCTCCTTTGTTTCATGTAGGAACTGAAGTGGCAACTACGTGCCTATGAAGCAGGATCAGAATGGAAACATGGCCCTTGTTGCATGTCTGATGAAATCTCGCTCCCTCGCTTTGCAGGAGGTCTCATGAACCCATGGAGGCGGCGCTGGTGTGTTCTGAAGAACGAGGCCTTTATGTGGTTCCGCACCAAGCAAGAGGCACTGAAGTCAGGCTGGCTCTATAAAAAAGGTGGAGGCATGTCAACACTTTCACGCCGCAACTGGAAACGCCGTTGGTTTGTGCTTCGAGAATCCAAGCTGATGTACTTTGAGAATGATAGCGAGGAAAAGCTGAAGGGGACAATTGATATCAGAAGGGCAAAGTGAGTGAAGAAATAAATCCTTTTGATCCCTAGTATTCACTCTCTAAATCAGTAAGGAAGTGTCCAGTGCTGCCAGTTCGTCGGCCTATGTATCTCCCATAGGGCTAGGAGAATCAGAAACATAAGGGAAGGAAAAGACAATTAGAGCCTCTAGTTTTACTCTGGAGGGAGTCTGGAATTACTTGATAGTTCTTTTTCCAGTCTTGCATTTCATAATCCAGCAGAAGCTCTTTCCAAGCCATGGATGGAGCCAGACCAGGAGGGGCTAATTAAGTACATACCCCATGCATTCTCCCCTACCCTGACTCCATCTGTTTGCTGGCTTCTCCAGGCATTTCACAGAGGTGGTATGAAGCTCACAGCGGGATTTGAATTTGGCAGCGTGTACTATGCCTTTTCCTGAGTCCTGAATGCTCTTTTTGCTGCCATAGCCAATTCCTCAGCTCCTGCTGTAAGAAAGGAGAGACTAGTCACCTGTTAGCATTATGTGGACCTGTAAAGTGCCAAGAAGAGTGGCACACCCCGCTTTGTAAACAGCCCTCTATATCAACCTCCCTGTTTATCTCTTCTTCCATCTAGTCTGCTGGTGTCTTGAAGAAAATCCATTTAACACCTTAAGCTTTGCATTTGTAGTAGATTAACTGTACACATCTTTTTAGGGGGACCCTAAAAGTCTTAATGTGTATTGGAGGAATTTTGTATTTCTGTTGGAGTTACAGGCCATCTGAACCAGTGATTTCCCTTCTGTATGGTGAATGGTATGATGTGAAAAAAATTGGCCAGATGGAATTTATGCCTGTGAAAGGTTTTCAGTTTTGGCTCTTGTGATTTGCTGTGTTCCAGGGAGATTGTGGACATTCATGAAAAGGAGAATGCCTTGGACATTGTGACAGAAGACAGAGTTTATCACATTGTCGCAGAGTCACCAGAAGATGCCAGGTACAAGAGGGAGTTTTGTTAGGTTTGTTCATTCAGTGCAGGTCTGACCCATCTACTCATGGGAGAGCCTGGGAAACATTCACTTCCTTTTTGCTGGAGAAAAGAGGGGATTTGTTCCAGAGTGTCATTTTGTGCTTACTGGGAGGTACCACACCTACTTTGGGGACTCCCTATTGCAGCTACCGAGATGGTGGTTCAGCCTATCAGTCAGTCACAGGACTGCCACCTTCTTATGTGGCTGCGAGCGTGCTGAATTCAAGGGTTACTTCAGGAGACACACAAAACCTTAATATAAACTGGAACATCTAATAGCTGATTTATTTATTAAATGGAATCTTGAATGAAACAAAAAGTCTATTCATGTTGTCTGTAAATGATTGCGAGAGCAGCTGGGTTTTATCCAGGAGACAGAGAAAAGGCTGCATCTTATCAGAGTCTGTAGTGTCATCTGATAAAATCTTCCCAGTGCAAAGCAAACAAATGACTCATGTCCTTCCTTCTTGGCGTCCTGGCCAGGCGGTGGGAATCAGTTGTTTAAGGGCAGGTTGGACAACCTGTTCTGGCTATGTAAAGCCCAGTTAAGAGATTACTGTCCCTAGCTGCTCATGTCTTTCCACTTTTCCCACTCTTACCAAGACTACTGCTCTCTCAGCCCAGCCAGTGTAACTGTTTCTCTGATCTGCTTTAATCTGATTCTGTGAAGTTATTTAGGGTCTGTTACTATATCATTTGGGTGTAGGGAGAGGAAGGGGGAAGGTGTTTGGACACAAATTAACAGAAATACACTAAAGAACAGCCACATGAACAAAAAATGGGCAAATTAAAGGGGTAGTAGCTGAAGAAACAGTAACCTCTTAACCTGGAACTTCCACAACTGGAATAGGCATGCCCTAAGATAACATTGCAGAATTGCTAGGACAAATGTAAACCAAATGTAGCCTCTGCCAATGCCATATCAGTCTCTGTTCTGAGGGAGAAGAAAGCACCAACACTTGCACTAGCAAAGAGCAGATGAGCAGATGTCATAGAGTATCCAATTTGAGAATCCTCCATGAAGTCTAGATGTTTACTGATCTCACTGGACGCTGCAGATAAGAATCTGCTTGTTCTGCAACAGAGATTAGCCTCCAGATATGTCTGTAATGAGAAGCCCTTTCACAGACAAATAACTTAACTCCAAATTAACTTATAAAAAACCCCATGATTAATTGACAGCCATATGACTTTCAAGTTTATAAGCAGATCAGAGAGAGACTAGTTAAGAAGACTCCCAGGCGTCTCTAGAACTCTCGTCCAGGAAGATCCCCAACTGACCCTGTCTTTACAACTGCTGTATGCTCTTCTCTGTCTGCTGACATATGCTCCCTGGTAAGGCCACTGCCTGCTTACAGTTCCTTGAATAGCAAGTAGAAAACTGGATTTTGCGGGAGCAGCTGTCAGTGGGTTGGAGAACGTGCACAGAATTTTCATGGATAAATAAGGAGGAAGGAAGACATTAGAATCTGGTATGATCAGCCCAAGAGATGTTTTGTAGCATAGTCCTCAGGAAATTGTGAATGAAGAAATTTTCCCACTGGCAGCTTTCCAGATTCCTTGATCATATTCTAGAGCTAGTTTCACTACCCAAATCTTAACTCTGAGTCTGTTTCGATTGCCAGCGGTTGGTTTAATGTCCTGAGCCGAGTACACAGCGCTACAGCACAGCAGCTGAGGGAAATGCAAGATGAACAGGCCAATCCAAAGAATGCTGTGGTGAGTTACTGTGCAACCAGTCTATGGGCATGCTTAGAGCCCTCTGTGTTTAACTATTTTGTGCATGTTTTTCCAGCACATGTAGTGCTGTAGTGCATGAGCAGTATAAGAAAATTGGACAATTATTATAAAGAAACAGCAAAGCTGATAGAAAAGAGGGTAAGCAGTGGGGAACATGGTGGTTGTGGTGGGTGGCTCAGCTTGATCACCAATAGCTCTCTTTGGTTTGAGGGGAAGAGGGGGGCTCCCTCATGCAGATAAAATGTCTTTGGATGGGATTATGGGACTAGTCTGGGTCACAGTTATTCCAGACAGAAGATATGCAGTTGGGAAGAACAATGTATTTATGTATTTTGCCAGTACTGAGATACTAGCAAAGGTTATTTCAGACCTTTATAATGCTCTCTGGAGATCTGTAGCTCTTTTTCCTCCAGTCCTGTGGAGCCCTTGCACATCTTCTCATGCTGTTTGGGGAGCAAAGATGACTCACTCGTGCCTTTCTCATATGTTCATTTCTACTCAAACCATTGGAATTCAGAAGAATGTTTTCAGTTCCAATCCTATTCACGAAGGATAATGTCTGTAATTTAAGATGCAAGCAATTCCTGTTATCTGTGCTTTCTCACTGTACAGGGAACCCTGGATGTTGGGCTTATTGACTCTGTCTGTGCCTCAGACAATCCTGATAGGTAGGTACAGCAACCTGACCATCTCTTAGATCAGAAGCTCTCTAACATATTTTTGTGGGTAGGTCCAGGTTTCTTTGGGGTTTGCATTTGTTTAAACTCATAAGAATTTATCTCCAAACAAATAAACATAACTGAAGTCTTTAGCTTGTTTCAAGCTGTGTCACTTCACAGGCATGAAGTTCACACGTGTATTTTCTTTGAGTGAAATTTTCTCCTTTCCCTCTTAAAAGTCGAAACGGCATAATCTCAATGTCAAGAAATTATAGTCTTACCTATTATTAACACTGAACAAAAATGTCCAGCAAAAGCAGCACTTCCAGTTTTTCAACAGAGTAATTTTGAGTTAATCTTGTAAATTTAGGAGAAAGAAACAGCATTGTGGAAGAATAATGGATGAATTTAGAAATCTGTACTCTTCTTGAAATCTTTGCAATGCAACAGAGCACAGACCTTTATGGGACATTTCATATCACTTTAACATTTAATTATTTCCCACAGTGTTAGGTTCAGCCAGGGCAAAGATTCTTACTACAGTGCTGAAGTGAAATGTTAGCTATTAAGTTATTTACCTCTGTGGTCTGGTTTTTTTCTCACACAGGTTGCCAGGACTTTGAGGTTACTAGTTTAGAAAATGCATACCTTGGTAGGAAACTAGGATTTCGTTGATCAAAATGTTTTAGCCAGTTCTCAGCCTGGGCTCCTCACAGTTAATCTGTGTACCAGTAAAAAACTAGGCACAAATAGTAAGCTGAACAGTCAAAATTTGTTCATGCATCTGCTGAGGTACACTCTTCTGGAGTATCAATGTTTGAATCAATGTCAAACAAATTCTGAGGACAATGTTTGTTTTTCAACCAAGGGTTTTATGCAGCTTATTTTTATCTTCCATAGGTTTATGCAATGGCCAGGCAGTTGCTTGATTTGCACCTTTTACCTTTTGCTTCATACTTGCATTCTGCTTTTCAGTTTCTCTGTTTTCTCATAGAAATCTGTGTTTGCTTTCAAAGCTTTCTGAGTCTATCCTCTTGGAACTAGTCATATTTTTATTTTTCCATTTTCCTGTAAAGCATCAATTCTGTGCAGAATTGTGAATATTCTTTTGGTAGGACACGTTTGTCTGTTGCAAGAGAAGGACAAAGTCATCTAGGAGCAACATAAGTTTTTCCCCTGTTTCATCAGGATCAGCTCATCCTTTTTAAAATCAATTTCAAACCCATTTTAGCTGACCCTGCTGGGACCTACGTTTGCTACTGCATCACTGGTTTTAATAAGTACGAGGAGAATGGCTGTACTAGCTCAGCCCAGTGGTACTAGCACTAGCTCAGTCCAATCAGAGGGTAGAACAAAGTCCTTTGCTTATGAACCCAGGACATGTTACAGCTGGTCATTAGCTAATCAATGTTTTCTAGTCTTTGGAAATAGCTTTTGAAAGATGTTTAATTCCATTTATTTGGTCTCTGCATTCATCAGTTTGCAGACCAACTGCACAGGAGATGCTGTTAAGTGTTTCTACACTTCTCTGTAGTTTATATTCAGAGAATCTTTCTGCATTGTTTATGGGAAGGTAGAGGACATGGCTTTGGGTGTGCTGTGAGTTGAGATATTTGTATGGTTACGACCAATTTTAATGCTTTTGTTTTCTGGCAGACCGAATTCTTTTGTGATCATCACAGCAAATCGAGTGATTCACTGCAACAGCGACACCCCTGAGGAGATGCATCACTGGATCTCCCTGCTGCAGAAACCAAAAGGCGAATCTAAGGTTGATGGCCAGGAATTCCTTGTGAGAGGTAAAAGGAGATGCATGCAATTACGACATGTGAAACTCATCTTCCATTTATGATCTGAGGGGAAGGTTTCATTGCGGCTAATCCAATCTAGGGTTTAGCTGCTCACCAAAAACAATCATTCTCTGCCCCTCTCTACCTTCCTGCCTGCTGCTTGCCACGTCCTGTGTTGTGCTGGCACTGGCTCTTATCTGATTTCCTGTCAGGTGGATTCAGAAAGCTAAAGCTGGAAAAAAATAAGTACTTCTTTATATGTTTAGTTTTCTGATGTTAGTTCCATAGCCTATTTCAACACGTCCAGCAAATGCTGTCAGGGAATAGGAGGGAGCATGGCTGCTGTTTAGGAGCAGCTGGCTTAGACTGACTATAGCATGACACTGCAGCTTTTGTTTTCAGAAAGCTCTGTTCCTTCTGACACCTGTCATGTAGAGAGGGAGGGAGAGAGATCTTTGTGGGATTGCTGCTGTCCTCAGCTAAACAAACTAACCTGACTATGGTAGACATACATAGTGAGGTGAGAATAATTCTCTGAGGCTGAGCAAAAGATTTAAATTATGTCTCTAGTTATAGCTTAGTTGGAGATGGAGGAGCTGAGGCATCAGTAGTGCTCACACACGTTATAAAATATCCCCCCATTTGTCTTAAATATTTTTAAATTTCTGTAGTACTTTCAGCTCATCACATGGTCTTAAATGTATGAAGACACTCCTGATCCAATCTGTGGAGAGCAAGTGCATGAGCAAATTGCCTTACATCTTCCAGAAAGTATCTATGTGGGAATAAAGGTCTGAGAGTAGTCATGGCAAGGCAGGAGGACAGGAAGAAAAGGGTCACCAAAAAGTGGCGTAAGCCTTCCATCCTAGTCGTAAACATTTCAAGGAGATTGAATGATATAAAGTAGATTATCAGACAACAGTTTGAGTACCTTAAATTCAATATACCTAATTGCAAAGCAACAGTTCCTTTTATCTCATATTGTTCATTAGTTAAAGAAAAAAAGGAATGCTCCTTTGCAAAGTCAACGTATGCTCTGCACTTCACAGTAAGGTGTCTGTGTGACAGTGGTGTAGCCAAGAAGGCATATATTCGGGAAGGTCTGTCTCTTTATCTTTTCTTTATATGGAACCTCTGGGCTCAGTCCCACATTCTTTGAACTTTTTGCCTTGTGAGTGGACATTGCTTTTTACAGCTCTGAATAGAAAATTGTCTTTTTGACAGCTTTAGCAATGCAGACTGTCATTTTTGCTTTTATAGTATTCAATTTTCTTTTCTTTTTCTTTTTTTTTTTTTTTGTTTGTTTTGTGAGAAATCTAAAATGAGAGAGAAATTATTTTTCCTGACCGTGGAGGAAGAGATGCGTGTAATGCTTACAGATCTTTCTACTAGAAGACATGTATCACCAAACCTCTTCCATCAAGGTTTGGATAGGCATTTGGCATCTCTTTGGAAGAATGAATTGTAAATTATTTATTCAGATATTTGTGACTTGTGAGGGAAGCATCCTGAATAGAGGATGCCCTCATGGTGATGGCAAACTAAACCACAGATCACTGATAAAAAATACGTAGGGCTGAAGGATGGAACAGCTCTGTGGAAAATTTTGGGCTAATTTCTTGCAGTGACTGTGCAGGATACTGCTATAGCCAGTAAAGCAGAGCTCGTAGGTCCCACCATGAGCCTTTTGCAGAGAGGTGGAGTTCTGGTCCTAGAGTTAGAGAGCCACCAGGCAAGAGACAGGATTGCTGTGGTGGTGAAACCATTGACATGTTTGTGTTCCTGTGCTAGGCTGGCTTCATAAAGAGGTTCAGAGCAGCAACAAGATGTCCTCTCTGAAGATGAAGAAACGCTGGTTTGTTTTGACAAACACTGCCCTTGATTACTACAAGTCATCTGAGCGCACAGCTGCCAAGCTTGGCACACTTGTGCTGAATAGCCTCTGCTCTGTAGTGCAGCCCGATGAGAGGGTCTTCAAAGACACAGGTAAGAGGAAGAAAGCAGTAATGAGCAGACTTTTTCATGTGTGGAGTTGCCTGAAGAGGGGACGGTGCAGGAATGTAATGGTGTGTCATGTTGAGAAGGTAGTCTTGATGTTATCTGAGGCTCTGTGTCCGGCTGCAAACATCTTTCCCCACAGAAACTGAGACTTGCAAAGGGCCAGAGAGTAGTGTGCAAGTGACAGTGAGTCCCTTACACCTGACAGAGATACACAATGCTGATGTTTTTTCACTGAGTAGTGTCACTGTTTATCTAAGTGTTTCCCAGATAGGGAAAGGGGTATGAGTTCTTATAGTTGACACTGTAATTATCAGTACATCTCTGTAAATAACTCTCACTTTGTCGCATGACCTACCTTTGTCTCTGGGGTCAATGTTATTCTCTTAAATGACAGCAAGGGCATACACTGTAAGCCTTTTTTGTAGCATCACTCAACTTGTTATAAGCAAAAGATGACAAGGGCCTATGTTTGCTTTCTGTGCAGCGTGACACAGTTCTGAGAAGGCAGGATCTGGCATGATCCTCCATTGCTTGCCTTATGAGTTTGGGCGGGAACTCAGGTTATGGGGCAAAGGGTGAATCCCCCTGACAAAGAAGGTGAACCTTAGAACAAGACTTGAAATACTGGACGTTTGAGTAGTGGAGTTACTTGGGATATTTTTAAAAAGTGCTGGAACCTGGAAGCATTTAGTAAAGTGAGATGAGAGGAAATTTATTGTGCTCGCTTGCAAGAAATTGTCCACATTTTGATTTCAACAGATGTCTAGGGTTGCCTTCAGCAGAGTGAATTGTCACCGCCCTGACTGTTCTCTCAGTTTATGTCAAACACATTATTTTTAAAAGTTATGAGAATTGATTTCGCGATCTGACTGGGTGCTGTGTGTAGAGTGGTCATTTTCTGAGTGATTAATAGCACAGTGTAGCCCAAATGCTGTCTGTGAAAGTGAGCCACCTGGTTGGTAGGGAAGTATTCATGTTACAGTGCAAGATACTTGTATCTTGGAAAGCTGTCTTTGTACCAAAACCTGGTTTGAGACCTTCCTGCTGATAAATGTGTTTTGGGAATGGGGGACATTAATGTCTACCTAGTCAGTTTTAACCAGACACACCGTATGTTGCTATCAAAGCAGCAAGGGTTTTCCTCAGCCATGTGCTACAGACAAAAAGAGAATCATAGAATCGTTTAGGTTGGAAAAGATCTTTAAGATCACCAAGTCCAACCATTAACCTAACACTGCCAAGTCCACCACTAAACCATGTCCCTAAGCACCACATCTACACGTCTTTTAAATACCTCCAGGCATGGTGACTCAACCACTTCCCTGGGCAGCCTGTTCCAATGCTTGACAACCCTTTTGGTGAAGAAATTTTTCCTAATATCCAATCTAAACCTCCCCTGGTGCAACTTGAGGCCATTTCCTCTCATCCTACTGCTTGTTACTTGGGAGAAGAGACCAACACCCACCTTGCTACAGCCTCCTTTCAGGTAGTTGTAGAGAGCGATAAAGTCTCCCCTGAGCCTCCTTTTGTCCAGACTAAACAACCCCAGTTCCTCACAACTGTTCCTAAACAACTCAGCCGCTCCTCATAAGACTTGTGCTCTAGACTCTTCACCAGCTTTGTCGCTCTTCTTTGAACACGCTCCAGCACCTCAGTGTCTTTCTCGTACTGAAGGGCCCAAAACTGAACACAGCATTCAAGGTGCTGTGTACAGGGGGACGATCACTTCCCTAGTCCTGCTGGCCACACTATTTCTGATACAAGCCAGGATGCTA
The DNA here is from genome assembly GCF_018139145.2 of Gymnogyps californianus. NCBI lineage: Eukaryota > Metazoa > Chordata > Aves > Accipitriformes > Cathartidae > Gymnogyps > Gymnogyps californianus. The sequence goes on along the minus strand of NC_059477.1, from coordinate 25,890,766 downwards.
TTGGCCTTCTTGGCCACCTGGGCACACTGCTGGCTCGTATTCAGCCTGCTGTCAACCAACACCCCCAGGTCCTTTTCTGCCAGCCAGCTTTCCAGCCACTCTTCCACACGCCTGTAGTGTTGTATGGGGTTGTTGTGACCCAAGTGCAGGATCCGGCACTTAGCCTTGTTGAACCTCATACAACTGGCCTCGGCCCATCAATCCAGCCTCTCCAGATCCCTCTGTAGAGCCTTTCTACCTTCAAGCAGATCAACACTCCCGCCCAACTTGGTGTCATCTGCAAACTTAGTGAGGGTGCACTCGATCCCCTTGTCCAGATTGTTGATAAAGATATTAAACAGAACTGGCCCCAATACTGAGCCCTTGGGGAACACCACTTGTGACTGGCCGCCAACTGGATTTAACTCCATTCACCACAACTCTTTGGGCTCAGCCATCCAGCCAGTTTTTTACCCAGCGAAGCGTACGCCCATCCAAGCCATGAGCAGCCAATTTCTCCAGAAGAATGCTGTGGGAAACAGTGTCAAAGGCTTTACTAAAGTCTAGGTAGACAACATCCACAGCCTTTCCCTCATCCACTAAGCGGGTCACCTTGTCATAGAAGGAGATCAGGTTAGTCAGGCAGCACCCTGCCTTTCATAAACCCATGCTGACTGAGCCTGATCGCCTGGTTGTCCTGTATGTGCCGTGTGATGGCACTCAAGATGATTTGCTCCGTAACCTTCCCCGGCACCGAGGTCAGACTGACAGGGCTGTAGTTCCCCAGATCCTCCTTCTGGCCCTCGTTGTAGATGGGCATCACATTTGCTAACCTCTAGTCAACTATATAACATGGAAGCAAGTTTCACCTTCCAGCTTCTTTGTTTCTCCACAGGCTATTGGAACATCATTGTCCATGGGCGAAAGCACTCCTACAGACTGTACACGAAGCTGTTGAATGAAGCTATGCGCTGGGCCTCTGCCATTCAAGGTGTCATTGACAGCAAAGTTCCCATAGAAACACCTACACAGCAACTCATTCGTGACATCAGGGTAGGTGGCACCGTACTAATTCCTGAGTGAGCTGGGAGCAGCCAGATCACCACTGGCCTTACCCAGTCATTGCTGAGAATGCGGCAAGAAACGGGGTTGCTGTCTTAAGGGGGAAAAAAGAAAAAAAATTAAAAGAAACCTAAATGACTGTGGAACTAAATAATCAAATCTTATGTGAATTTTATTTTGAATTAGCATGTTAACTGATCTGCATAAGTCTAGGCTACGACTGTGTGCAATTACAAATTGCATGCAGGATTACACCATCAAGTATTTGCAAATCCCTGCTTCATCCTTTCCTCTCCTAAGCATCCTCTGGACACAAATATAAAAATTTCCATTCCTACCAGCCATGTGACTTTGCTGTACCCTGAAGTTCTCTTTGTACCTTAGGCTTGTGTGGTTAAATAGCAGAGTGAAGGGTGGAAAGAAAATGTCCTTCAGAATAGCAGAAATTGTGCCACTGTAGCAGGAGTAATTTTTGAACAGGCTTCTTTCCAGAAACTGTGGTAAATTAAACGTAGAATCTTATTAGAAGACGCACCAAAGCATATTTCAGAAGAAATATATATGTAAACATATACATTGTGATGAGCTCTAAACTACATGCAATTAGGTAGTAACTATTCAGGAAGAAAGACCTGGGAGTGATCGTGGAGAATCTTGGAAAACTTCAGCTCAGGGTTCAAGGACAAATGGAACATTAAGTATTG